>NW_009712444.1:33003-38316 GCF_000703405.1 Apaloderma vittatum
AAATACACATAATATGAAATAAATTGTGCAGCTCTTCTTTTTATAATGTCATTTTGGGTCTGAATTCAGGAAAGCAGTCCTAATGACCCACCTGGCTTCATGCTATTCTGAGCAAGAATACTTTGACGAATGTGTTCAGACTTCTCAATTTTAAAATTGTATTCTGGAAATGTCTCAGGAATTAATTAGACTGCAAAACTGTCATAACCATGAGACACACAGAAATACTTTCAAGAGTATTGTTTTTACATTTCTAAAAGCCCAAATCTGTTAATGACAAAGTTAGCATTTCCACGATAACAATCCTTTATGTTGCTCATATAAGTGCATTCTGTGTTATCAGTCATGTCCTGATTCAGATATAAATTATGTGATAATCTGTTAACTCCAAGAGAAACTCTACCTATCTAGAGCCTACTGCAAGACCTACTTCATACAGCTACACAACTGTTACCTGACCTAAGTTTTTGCAGTTTATATTATACATCATATTGCAGATGTGTAGAAAACTTTAGTTACAGCTTCCTGTCACTTTCTATTGTGATGTGTTTATAAACTTGCCAAACTCCAATTGTTCAGATGAAATTTTAGTGCCAGGTTACTGGCATCAGAATGATTTTTCCTTTCATGGGGAACTTGAACTAAACCACTTCTGATCATTTAAAAATGTTATTAGGAAGAAACATGTCGTTTTCTTTATCTTCCTCTTTCGCAGCAGGAACTGAAAAATGTGAGGTTTGAGGTAGGGAGATGATATTTACTGATAGATACTACGTTTCAGACCATGATTCAATGCTGCAGGAACTCAGCCAGCACCCCTCTGCAAATACCTGTTCAAACTATGAGGAAAAATTTTAGTGGCAGAATAAAGGACTGAACTCCAGGAGACTGTCATTCTTAGTTTTTCCTTTTTACTGAACCCCATACCATATAAGGAAGACAGAAAAAAAGTCCATTTTGGCAAAAAGTGTGATTAACACAGACAATGAAAGCTCATGGGTAATCATACTTCAGCAGTTGATTACCACTTTATTTTTTCAAATGGATGAGCTAAACAGTCTCTTCCAGTAGCAAAGGATAAGCTATAAAGCGTGGTACTTTCTTTCCTACGTGACCTGACAGACAAGGCACACAAAGTAAAGCTTGTCTTTCCAGGAGCACTGTCAGATTTAGTACTTCATAAATACCACCCCCACCATTTCTGGGTGGTGTTCTCCTTAGAGAACACTGTGGCACTAGTGGGGAGAAATGTGATATAAAAAGTTGAAGGATTAAAAATCTTAATTACACTACTTATTAATATGACATCCATCAAAACCCTTTTTTTTTTTTTGTCTCCAGACAGGTACAAACATGTTGGCTTCAAGAGGATCACTTTCATGGCTAGGAACAAAACCTCAGGCTTCTGATTAATAATCACTTATTAATCAGAACATAAAAAACTGAACATAAAAAACTAATCCAGAAACAAGCAAAACTTACCCAACAGAAGGATTCACAATCCTAATATACTCATAGCATCTTCCAATGACAATACTTTCCAGGTTTTGTGTTGTACCTTCACCTTTCCATCTCCCTCCCTGCACTTCTGAGAAGCTGTTCAGAACAGAGACAAGTGAGAGAGACAAAAAGAAGCTCTTCATCATGACCCAAATTCTTTAAAAAAAAAAAGAAAAAAAAGCAGAGTTAAACGTTACAAATGTAAAACTGGAATCTTAACGTTTAGTATGTTCAACACTGGCTACAGCTCTGTACACAAAAAAAGTTAGACGGAAATCTAAACCTTGCTGGGGACTGTAATCTAACTGCTTCCCGGAATGGTTGCAGCACAGGGATACATCACTTCCTTATGTATAAGTGTGCCCCATTTCAGAAAAAAAAAGATTTTTAAGACCATGCTATTGCCACCTGGTGATAACCGGGCAGAATTACAATATATTTCAGTAAAGGAAGAAAAAAACCTTCCTGCCACTTTCATACTTGCAATGCCTTAGGTTTCCGTAATGCTCATTGCCATGCTACACCTTCCTAAAACATCGCAAGCATTGGCAAGCAACATGTTTTAAACCAGTATCTTTTTGTTTTAAAAGGGCACATATTTCTCTAATGGCCGAAGTATGTATCAGGAATGTGCAGGTAAACCACTGAGCACATACATTCTCAAATTCTCGGGTCATCTTGTATCACACGTAGGAGTAACATTAGTCCGATCTTTTTCCGCCTCTGCCCTGGCAACAACATTTTGGTGCGATGATATCTGTTTTAAAGTCCTCTTCATGAACAAAACTGCCCTGCACGCAGGATTCAGTCACATCAACAACCAAAAGGATTAAGACATACTTCCTGTGCACTGAAGAAATCTCTTCAACTTCTGTTTGCTCTTATTATCCCTCCAGCTGCTTCTCCCTAAGTACTTTGTTACATCATCAAAGGTCATCAATTCTCCTAATCTTCAGTGGAAATATGCTGCAAATACAACTGCAAAAACACTGCTGCAAATACAACCATATCACTTTTTTCTCTTTAAAAAAAAATAATTTTAAAAACCAACATTATAATAATCTATTGACTCACATTTCTGAGGAATATGCTTGTTCTTCTTTTTCTCTTAAAGGATCTCCATGCCTCAGTGAATATATACATCTTTATTATTTATGTATTTATTTATATAGTGTCATGCTTACATTGATGCACTGGTACTCAGCTGATTTTGCTAAGACAAAATCTTATCATTGAGTAAACTGATGATGATGGATTTCTCCTGTAAATGTAATAAGGAAATAACCAGTTGGTTTGATGCCTGCAGGCGAGTCTCCAGGAAAGCCAGATTTACTCAGAAACAGATGCACAATGTTGGGCTTGGTATGGTGGACACACAGCAATTGCTGTACTTCTTTTACTTCTCTGATGCTTTTTGTCCTCATTTCTCTTCCTAACCTCTATGAAACATGGAGATGCTCATAGGGCACCAGCATGTTAATCAGAATCAAACCATTGCTTTGGGTTCAGGATTAGAATGCAATAATCCATGGAAGTCAATGAGGGGTTTTTTATTATCAACTTTGCCCAGCAATTTTGGGACTAACAGAAATCAGAGGCATCACTGATGTGATCTTGTACACAGAGCAGAAATTGTCACTGATTTTTTGCACGAAGACTATAACTTCTGCTTAAAACACATATTTTACATTTAACATTGTAAGTTAAAAAGATATAAAGATGGATACCAAGTTTTGGAATGACTTTTCTCCAAGGGCATACCAGGTTAGGACTTATCAACTTCAGGAAGATAATGTGGATTCTGTTCACTGATGTTCTCCAAAAGAGATGACCTGTCACAATATCCCAGAGGGAATGGAAATGAGTCCAGCAACTGCTGGGAGCCCCATCTCATCCCCTGCCAAGCTCCCTTTCCTCACTGGCCGCTTCTAGAGACTCAACATTGGGCCAGAAGAGCCTCTGATCTGACTCAGCAAAGCCATTTTTAATTTATGTTCTTAGTCTTGATTTAAATACTTCATGCGATGGCTAAGCTAACACACCTCCAGGGAAATCGTTCCAATGGTTTGATAGCCTTGAGAGTCAGACCTTAGCTCTGGCCTGAAGCTTTACCTTCCAGACATTGCAATTCATGCCATCTGTTTTTTCTGTTACATTAATGCAGAATCTACACTCACAAATCATCTCTCTGGGTAAATTCTTGTAGGAAATGACGAAGTTTTCCCTTGTCCATGAAAAATTCAGTATTTTAATCCCACCAGGAGGCACTTTCTCTTGCAGTATTGTGCTTCGCTGCCACGAACCGGCTGTCTCTCTTCCTTCCCATGCTCTGGCAATTCATGCTGGATGCAGCTCAGTGTCCCTCACTCTCTGCCCCTCTCTCCTAGAAGAGGTTATTGCCCACGAAGCAGAGTCAGCAAAATTGGCAGCTTATCTGCTCTGGAGATACTCTAGTTCATAAATTTAATATTAACTCAGATGACCATGAAATTATAATCTGAAGCCCTGGAAGATGAGCAACAGATATGTTCTTTCTTGTTACTTCTACTGGATGGGAGTGATAACTTCCAGCAGAAGTTATTATTACTCAGGCATGAAAATCCTGGCAGAATAACCCCAATTCTGTAGGACTTCATACTTAAGACCTAGAAATATGACCTTGGAACTGCTCGTATTAACAAGCTCCTCTATAAGCAACAAACTCGACTGAAATTTGTTTCTTGAGGGTTTGTGTTTTTGGTACAGAATTCTACCTACAGCAGTAATGCCGGGTCTCACTGCCTCTCTCGTACACTGCGATATGCTCGCTGCACAAGGAACGCACAAGCCCAAAGCCAGAGCTGCGCTTACTGGCCAAGCGGTAAATACGACCCTGTGCAGCCTGGCAGCTGCACAACGCCTGTGCTTTGCCTTCCCCTTCTTCTCTCATGTGTTAACTGCTTATTTTTTACCCAGTTGTAGGAATTTAACCTTTGCCCACCTTTGCCAATATGATTAAGTAGGCCAGCATGTTCAAAAGCCCTTGGAGGTGAAAGGGATGAATGGAAAAGGAAACACCCAACGCTGCAATTACTTAAGCCTCATTTCTTCAGATAAAGAGATAAAAAGATTATTGTGCACAGTATGATCTAGATAACCCTTACCATGTTATCTCTCCTTCCCAATTCACTGCTTTTAACAGCAATAATTCTGTATTTTATTCCCAAACATTGGTGTGTCAAGGAACGCTTGATGAAAAAAGTGTCCCTTTGCTCAATTTACTTCATTCTGTTTACAATGAATTGCTTATATCTACACACCTGCTAGCTTTTAATCTATTTAATATGTGCCACATAGATTTTGTACCGTAGTAAGTTTTCAGGCAGAGAAGCCTGCATTTATCTTGTGTACGGCAACGCATTTTTGGGACACACTGCCCATCACTCCTCTGGCCGATGGCTTTAGCCCACTTTGCCATGTTGGCTGACAGACTGATGATGTGCAATGGCCGTTCTGCAAAGCGTTCCCACTTTTTCTGAAGCCTTGCGTGAGCACAGAGCACCACAGGCCGCGGGTCCTGCTTTCGTTACAACAAACGCGACCTTTAACGCTGCTCATTTGACACAAACGCTGCAAAACGCTGGGCGCGGATCCCGCGCTGCAGCCCCGGTGGGGACGCGGCTTCCCGCCGAAACGCCAGTGAGCCGCAACCACTCTCCTCAGACTGCCCGCACGTCGCAGCCCCCTCGCTGGGCGCAGCCACGTCTCCTGGCGACACGAAGGCCTTCCGCTGACGGCGGTAAAAGCCCCTGCGCCGCTCCCGTTACCCGCTGG
>NW_009712445.1:0-553 GCF_000703405.1 Apaloderma vittatum
TGAGCTGAAGCAGAGCTGGAGAAGAAACATCAACTGAGGCACAGGAGGTACAACAGAGATCCATAGGGCTAGAGATGAAATAAAGACTGTAGGGCTAGAGCCGAAACGATGTTGTTGCGGAGAGGGCTGGGGCAGATGTACCGACTGAGGGGCTGGGGCTCTAATACTGATTTGAAGGCTGGAAAAACTACATGAAGTCTGGAAGTAAAATCACAATTGTGTCAGTGGAGTGGAGTTAAGTAAAAACCCTGTGGCTAATATTGATATTATAGGGCAGTACGTGAAACAGAGCACTGTAAGTCTGAGCTGAAATCACACATTCTAGAGCTAGAGCTGAAATAAAAACTGCTAGGGATGAACTGAAATCATAAAGCATAGAGCTAGAGCTGAAAAAGTGATAGGGCCAAGCTGAAATCACACACCTTAGAGCTAGAGCTGAAAATCTGATAGGGCTGAGCTGAAATCACACACCTTAGACCTAGAGCTGAAAAAGTGATAGGACGGAGCTGAAATCACACACTTTAGAGCTAGAGCTGAAAATGTGACAGGGCTG
>NW_009712446.1:0-11020 GCF_000703405.1 Apaloderma vittatum
CCCGCTTCACCATGGTCTGCACCATGACCCGAGGGACCCTCAGCTCTGGTGCCTGGAGCTCATCCTCCTCCCACTCCTTCTTCACTGACTTTGGTGCCTTCACACATTCTCACTCCTCCATCTCTGTGCCAGCTGCTGTGGCGCAGTTCTTTTTCCCCGTTCTTAAATATGTTTTCACAGAGGCGTTCCTCTCCTATCCCTTTACTGATAGGCTCAGCCTTGGCCAGCAGCAGGTCCCTCTTTGGCGCCGGCTGGCATTGGCTCTATCAAACTCGGGAAGCTTCTAGCAGCTTCTTGCAGAAGCCACCCTGCAGCTCCTGCCCCACTGCTGAAATCTTGCCAGGCCAACCCAATACACAGACCTCTGATTTTACATATATCTGAAAATAGAAGACTTGTTCCCGCTTGCTCAGGGACAAAAGAAAAGCCTTTTATTACCAATGAGAGCCTGGCTTGTGCTCATTGCTCAGGCAAGCACAGGCCTGAGCACCATTGTGGAGATGACCTGATGTTATTCCCACTGTATCGACTCTTTCTTGCTTGCTCCTGATCGAAGACATGACAATGCTGCTACCATATAACATGTTCAGTTGTCTCATGTGTAATGAGAGTTATGCACCAACTGTCCTCTGCAATAAATATTTTCCTAATTAATGCATAAACCCTATAATAATTTAAAATAATATTCTAGTGTGATACTCTTGATTTGTAAAAAACATTAATGCATTATCCAAAATTATCTCCAAGTACTGACTTCTTCTGATAAATAATGAATGCACATAGAAAAAGTTCACATTTATGGCACCTTTAGGACCAAAATACAATGAACCTTGAAATACCTGCGATATTTGCATTGTTTTAAAGGGGTCTGTGATTTGACTCAGAAAGAAATTATGCACTCCAAGAAAAACACATGCCACGAGCTCCCAGCTCTCAGGGTTTCTGTATGAGGAAATGATGAGACACCAGTTCTTTCTTCAACTATCTCATCAAGCTGCACATCAAGAATGATGGGAGCTTCCATCGTGCAGTATTCACAGGCAGCAGAAGGCTGAGCCAGCACATTGGAGAGACAACTCACGCTTCAAATCCCTGTTCATGCTGTGAGCTGGAAAGAAAAAGCATCCATCTCCCCTCTAATATCACGTTCATCCTCCAGACACAAACCAAAGCTGGTGGGGGCCAGAGTCCCTCTTGGGACCCCCCTCACCTTCAGCTCTCCAAAGTCCCAAGTGAAGCCATGAAAGAAGCAGATGGTTCCTAAGGTTACAATGGCACAAAATTGAACATTTCTCTTTGCGAAGTGCTTTTAGGTGTCTGAGGGCATCATCCATCCAGTGCTGGATTATCTCTAAAATAGAGGTGCTGCCACCACCCCAGGAAACCTCCTGCTTATTTGCACTTCAATTAGAAAGAAAATTAGGAAAGGCATATAGAAATAGAAATATTTTCTGACTTCCTGCCAGTTAAATACATGACGACAGCTCAAATAAATTTTTGGAAAATAATTGGTGCAATATTGTGGGAGGACTTGAAGGAAGATGACTGCTACCCTTGATTTCATTTCAGGAAAAACATATGCTAAATCATAGGAAATAATTTTCCCAGCTAATATTTTGACATTTCTACAATATGGTCATATTAAAATGATAATAACTGTCTCTGACTTGTTTATCCTGCATGATGTCTGAATGTATACTGGTGGGGGGGAGTGTGTGTGTGTTAATTAGTGCCAATTTGCATGAGATAAAAGCATAGGTTGTGTAGAACCCATGAGATACAGCTTAGAATCTTTTTACCAGCCTGATTTTTAATTCATTCAGATTAACTAATAGTTGTGTGTGTCACTAAGACACTGACTGAAAATATAATTCCACCTGCACCCAGAGTTACATGGACTCACTTTGGTGAGTCACAGACATGTATCTGATGAGGAAACATGAACTCTGACAGCATCCAGAGCTCAGTAAAGGCAGCCAACCCCCAAAGGAAAGGAGACCTCTGCTGCAAAGCTGGGGCCATTTCACCCATATGTGCAGAATATCTGCATCACTTCACCAAAGGAGGGATATTGTCTTCTCATTTTTAGCCCTGCACATGCAGACTTGGGTATGAAAAATCAAACAGCACACCTTTCTTGTGATAAATTAGAGCCTTTTTTTAATGAGTGTGTACAACTTCCAGTCTAAGTCACCATGGTGTGATGGCTTCAGGCTGGGGTTCAGGCTGGTGCTAACACTGATTTATACAGGGCTGTTTCAAATCACTGCTCTGGCTGTATTAGTGGTTCAGCCGGTGCCATCTCTGCTAAGAGTATTCTCTGTCACCCTTACTCACGCAAATGCGTGATTCCAGTGGTTTAATTAAAAATAAAATCATGGATTAGAAGAGAAAAATCATAACAGGAAAAAACAGCTGCCAAAAATACCTTCATTAGCCCTGATCCTGCTCCTTTTGAAGCCTACAGAAATGCTGGCATACATACTTAGAGTTAATTCAACCATTACAGAGAAACAGTATTTCAGTCATGTACCCTAGTTTGAGAGAAGATGCTCTGCTTCTCTAGAAGGCTGCTGAAGAGACATCTTTTTGACTTTACATCCTACAAATGTGACTGGCACAATGTGCTACTTGTTGTCTCCTGTACAATATCTTGAATAGAGTACCACGCTTTCTTAGGAAACTCTCAGATCTGGCTGCCCAGGTTCACTTTGGATTTTTCTTAAAAGTTATTTTAAAAGGAGATGTACAGCACTGAGGCTCACCTTAACATCTTCCAAAATAGCAACCCTAATCCTGACTGTCATCTCACTCTGTTTTCTATTTGGTCATATCTGATAGCCAAGGTTTTGTGTTTCAGCACTAGTGGCTAAAACTTGTAATAGGATGTCCACTCAGTTTGTCTTTAAATATTGTAATAAGTAAATAAGTAAATAGGTAAATAAGTAAGTAAGTAAATAAATAAATAGATAGATAAATGAAGCTAATTCTACCCTAAATCTACTCATAATTAGATTGAGACTAAAACTCATTTATGTATTATGAAATTCACTTTCTGCAAGTGGTCTGGTCCCACAGGACCCAAAGAAATACACAGTAATAGCAAAAATGAGTTTGCATTATTGACAATTGACGAGATACCTCTGACAGCACAACATCCATTGATGAAGGAAATGTCATATTTTACCATGCAGCCTGTACGCCTTTTAAATTCTACGGAGCTGCCAGACTAAACTCAAAGAAGCAGCAGAAATTAAATTCTGCAAGTATTGAATTATGTCTCCTTACTGCCAGCTAGCTGGCACTTATTTTCAAATTAATAGGCAGTATGGCAATGCTCAGTCATCCAACCACAGGCAAAAACCAAAGGAAACAAGGTTTGTCCAGCAGGCGACTGAAGGAAATGTGCATATTTTGAGGTTTAATTCTTTTTTTTTTTTTTTGCAAGCAATTTAAAGATACCACACTCTTCGCTCATGAATTCAGAAGACGCATTCATTTTCAGCCATCATCCCACACCTTCTTATACAAAAAAGCTGGACCATGTGATAAGCACTCTTTAAGTTAAAGATACACTGAGAAACAAGGGATAGTTCAGATCATCACAGCACATGGCCAGTGAGATTCTAAACTGGCAACTGGCAATTCACAATTCATAGAACATGTTTTAATACATAATCTGCATGACCTAAATGATTGAAAAGGACTTGGAAGTGTACTAAGTGCACTGTTTCATCTCATGTGATTTTAAATAAACCCTATTTTTTCTAATTTAGGTCCAACCATTTTTTTTAAATTGCCAAAATACCATATGAAGGCATGAACATTGGTGGATGCATATCTTTACTCTTTCTAAAATTTCTATCCACAGTATTTCTTGTGAATGCCAAACATTTCCTTCTTCAGCAGATCATTTGGCAACAACCTAGCATAGAACTAACCATACGCAGGACAGTAAACTATAATTTTTTGCGTTCCACAAAGTTAGAAAAAGTCTTAAATCCAGGTTATTAATTTCAAAAGTACTCTTTTAGCTCACTATCATGTCCTATTTGGTGTCTCAGGTGGATTGTCTCTGATTGCACACAGTCCAAATTCATTTTCATTCAAAATTTATTTTTTCAAGCCAACATTTTCTTACCTCAATGATAGTCTTGTGTCTAGCGTGTAAAAGAAGTATCGGGAGACATACTCCTTCATTTTCTCTGGATAGTGTGGCTTTTAGGTTACTCCAATTTTTAAAGCTGCACTACCCACAGATAACTGGGGTGAAAATGAAGCTTTTAGATTTGGTCAGAACCTTTTAAGAGTCATTATCTCAAATCATCGAAGAGCTAGCTGAGGCACATTTTAGGTCATCATTTTAATGCTTGGACTCCTGCCAGAATTCATGAAAAACTGACTTTAACTCTGATATTTTAATTCCCACCAAACCAGTGCCCTGTCCCAGCCCCAGGGTGAACTGATGGACAGAGAGCAGCCACCTTGCTCCCTGGCTCTGCAGTCTCTGGGGCTCCCATTTATTAGGGGCATCTCCTTCGGGGTGCAGCCTTACTCCTGAGCTCACCAGCTCCCAACACCAAAGGGACAGCCAGGCAGGGAGTAGCTGGCACAAACATGTTCAAAGGAAAAATATTTAAAGGAAAACATCAGAGCTGAAGGAATGATACTAACATCTAAAATGTGTTTCTTTTTCTTAGGAGATGTGGTATTTAGTGATGGACCTGGCATTGCAAGGTTAATGGTTGAAATCAGTAATCATAAAAGTCTTTTCCAACGCAAACAATTCTATGGTTCTGTGAGTAGTAGCTAACTAATACCATTTGGTTTAAAACAAGTAGCGTAAGGAAGCAGATTCTGCTAACCTCAACTTGGCTGAGTAGTCCTTATGCCTATGCAGTCCCAGTGAAATTAATTATTCTTTTCAGAGAGTAAGATATTCCTTTTCATAAGAAAGCCAGAATCAAATCCTTAGGAATTTTCAGACACTATACGTGGACACACTATCTGCCCTGGCATTATAAAACAAATAAAATTTAAAAAAAATTTAAAAGTGGATTAACAGTCGGATTAATGAGAAAATATGTTTGTTTGCAACAGACAACATAATCAGAGAAGAGAGATGAAGGCACCAACTGACACTTCTCGCTGCATTACAAGGTAAAAAGTGCCTGGCAGCAGAATACTGTGTTATGATAGTCAAAGTAGTAATTCTCTTTATCTTTCCCCCAGGACAAAATCCATTTGCCCTAAAGAATGCAGAAAACAGACGAAAGGATGGTATGATAATGATGAGAATTACCAAGAAGGCAGACCAAACTGCAGACAGAGTTAATACTTTTGTCTCTAATTGAAAAGCTAAAGAATACTAGATAGTCACGAAGCTCTGCAATTTAAATAAAACTGCATGTTGTGAATGTTATCTGATGCCAATTCTTGATGAAGGGGTAGCAGAGGTTCACAGAAGCAAAAACTTTCTCTATATTAGATGCATTTCAGCATGGAAAATTAGATGAGTCAATATCTAATTTGGTATTTAATATACCGTTTGAACACTGTAAAAGTAAGCGGATGTTGGCATTCAGAGATGATAGTGGTGAATGAAAGCAAAAATTACTTGTAGCAGAATGCCACTAATTTGCACATCATTAATCTTCATGCCCTGTAATTCAAATGCATAATAGCAGTAGTCTCTCCCCATGTCTCAGCAGCAGCTGAATAACATTGCTGTACTGTAATCTCACATTATGCATTCAATTCTCTGGGAGACAGGGCTGATAATACCAACTATTATTGAAATTGCTTAGTGTTGCCTCCATAGAGCCATGCTTGCAGTTGCTTACAGAACTGTGCCTCACATTAGCCCTCTAAACTGGTGTTGGGTATCTTCCTTAAAGGAGAGAGGTGGAGTTTTTTAGATTAAAACTTTAGAGAATAAAATTTACTTCATTCTGACAATGTGGGCTGGTGAATGGGAGATGTATTTTTGTCTGCTGATCTTTTTGGAAAACTGCTACTTTTTGCATTAGGGTGGCAGCTTGAACAGGGCAGTAAGTGCTTCTTCATGATGCCCTATTGCTCTTGCCATCAGCAGAACAGCTATAATGTGAGAGCTAGAAAATTACCAAAGCCTCTGCCACATCATGTCTCACAGAATTTCCAGGGCTGAGCAACCAACACGTGCACCTTCTGCTTGGTGCCACCAAGCGCGTTCCCACCTTGTAAAGGCTTTACGCCTGTTGGCGGAGGACAGACAGGCTGAGTAGATCCCAAATGTGAAATTCAGGATCTGGAGCCGGGGGTGGGATAGGTAGGAATGAGACCGTCAGGAGAAAGGAAGAGACAGACTGAAAGAGGGACGAGTGGGAGGTAACAGCAGAGAGGAGTCAACCACGGGGGAAAAACGAAGTGTGGGCACACGCTAGACCATGACTCCATCCAACACGAGGGCTGGAAGCATAAGCCCCAGGCTCGCTGTCTTCCAGTGAGCGTGCCTCATCCCTCACTGGTATTGCTTCAAATAGAGCATAACCACACGATGCTGCTAACCATCGTTACCGCTGCATCGTTAGCCCAAGCCCTCTCTGCAGTGGAGCCGTGGTCTAGCTGGTGCTCCACCTCAGCATCACGCTGAGGTCACACAAAGGAAGCGGGTTCATTTTCTTTTCCACAACTTCAGACAATACACAGAAACATACTGTAAAGTATATTATAAAAGTCAAAGAAGCAGGCAGCCAGCAGTCGGGTTGTGTAAAATTGAAGGTATAGAGAGGGGTCTGGATTCATTTCCCTTACATGAAGATGCAGTCTTTAAATATCTGATCACATACAGGTTTTCCACAGGGCACCTGTGAAAGCTTCTGTATACACAGGAGACCTTGCACAGACAGCCCTCCTGCTTCCACTGCCACTGCCCCCAACTCTAGTTACTGCCTGCTGCTCACAGTTTCTGCTGAAACCAGAGCAATTAGCTTTCAGATAAGGTTTCAGTGATGTCACTGCCAATGGTTTTCTATTTTTAAATAAATAACCTCTACCCAGTCAATGAACACAAAAATTATTGTAGGCACAGAGAACCTGACTCCTGCTGTGCTCAACGTACCTGCAAACCCAGATATATATGAGTGTCTCAGAATAGGACACAACTAGTGATCACTGCTGAAAAGCTGGATTTATATGACCAAGTATCAGATATGAACAGACCTGGGCAAGGAACAGCTGTTTATTGTTGTTGTTGTTTTTATACCTTAGTGGCCAGAGCCAGGTTTTCTATACATAGATCAATATTATTTGGTTTACACAAAAAAGATACACAAATTTTTTCAACAAGAAAAAATTAATTTCCAGTCAACTTGCTTTATTTCTTTCAGATAGAAACATCCTATGTAATTTTCTGTCAGAATAATTATTATACTGATATTTTAGATGTTACTTAGTATATGTCCACTTTTAAATGAAAATGCCATTTCACACTAAGAAGTGAGTAAGTTCGATTTAAAAAATCACAGAATCATAGAACAGTTTCAGCTGGAAGAGACCTTCAAGATCATTGAGTCCTAACTTTGTCCCAGCCCTATCAACACCACTCAACCACGTCCCTCCGCACTACATCTACCCATCTCTTACACACCTCCAGGGATGAAGATGTGACCATCTCCCTGGGCAGCCCGTTCCAATGCCTGACAATCCTTTCAGTAAAGAAATTCTTCCTAAAATTCACGAGAAACAAGCTCTTACAGGCTTTTGCCATGGAGCAAGCCCAGAATCCATACATCCAGGGCAGAAATACACCACCCTGATTACGCAATCATCTGTTCAATCACCACCCAACAAATACATCAGGGGCACATGCACAGTAACTTCTTTGCTAAAGTTCTACAACAGGGGGAAAAACACTTACATGATGGTGATAGCCTTTCTGTAGTTTGAATGCAAAAGCCAGCATGGTAATTGAGCAAGCTTTCTAAATGACACTCCCTGATTTGGAAGCTTCAGAAGTCTTTATTCTGAAACCCAGCTTCGTGCATATGCTCTCCCCAGTCAGTTGCAGCTTTCTGATGAACTCTGCTATTTCTCGTGAAGAGAATTTGATTTTGAAGCAATTTTTGATTTTACAGGTAAAATTTAAATGTGAAATACTCAGGGTGGAAATAAAAAAAATCACATTTTCTAAGAAAACCACAACACAAGAAAGCAGCAAACCTCTACGTGTCCATCAAAGGACGTTCCTCATCCTTCAGCATGGATTTCTAGTACTCAGACTCTCTTCTATGCTTCAGGTGACCACAGACTCAGTGTGAAGCTGGCCATGAAAAAGAACAGTCAGATGCAATTATAAAAACAGAAGTCAAAAGACTCTTAGATCCCTACTGAGCTGAATATCACTCCGTCTTTTTGAACCTCTGTAACCTAATGCATTCCACCTCTTCCAAAATTTCACTACTTCCACAGATTTTATTTCAGAAGAAACTCACATTGATTTTAGATTTAAAGTCAATTGTATATATTTATATACACATCTGTATGAAACAGATATCTGTAAGCGTAAAAGCACATATGCTTAAACATATAAATAAAAATCCATGTTTTGTCACACACAAATTGTATAAAAGACATGATATGGATTAAGCATCGTTCACCCCAACCTCTAGATTAGGAACGTGGTCATCTGAATGACTGTCAGATTCACCAGACTGTCACACTGACCACAAGTGCCTGAGATTTCTACCAATCATTACAGTGGTGAGGAGACCTTGAGAATTTGGACAAAGAAACGACCCCAGAGCCATCTTCTAGTGCCTGGGGCTCCCAGTTTAAAGTTTCTGTGAATTTTTATGGTATTTGTCAGTATTCAAAAACTTCATTCCTCTTTCCTAGCCATTTCTACACAAAACTGAGTGAGAAGAGAGAACTAAACCAAGATATTATTGCCACGGCACGTTTATAAATACTCAGTTCCATAAGACAGCAGATTCAGAAAGCACTCCAAAGGATTGTCCTCGTTAAGACATCAGACATCATCGTGGAAATATGCCTTTTGCTTTTGAAGTGATTTCCCTGCATTACAACTGAGTGTACGCCAACGAGTTGGAAGGGTTCCCATAGCATGGGAGTGAAGTGTTTGAGGCATGCGAAGTTATGCTTTAGCACATGTTCTTGTTCAAATACACTTAAAAGGGAGCCCTTCTGGAGATGGAGAGAGGGTTGTTGACAGTGCCGCACTGATAGTAAGTAATCCTTGTTGTTGAATACCAGCAATCCCTTTCACTTTCAGTCAAGTTCTGTGAAAATCAGAAACCAACAAATAAAAGGTGATTTGGATGTAAAGTTTCTGATGTTACCTGGAAAATCTCCAACCAAAATCAGAAGCAGCAAATTAAACCTTTGTGAGGGCCTACCAATTCACCCATTTTACAAGATAAGCAAGCTGAAGTGTTTGTGGATTTTTCACATTTTTACATCAACTTAGCAAAGGAACTGGGGGGAATTCAGTCCCTAAGTCAGTCCCTGAAGATCCCTAAGCCCCTCAGAGTGCAGCTCTGGAGAAGCTTTAAGAAAGGCCTTTCATTATACCTTTCTCACCACAGAGGCTGAGCACCAGAGAAACAGGAGCTGACAGGCAGAATCCTCAGGTAATCGGCTTTGACTATGCTCGGATCCTTTTTACTTTCGCCTCTGCTAATGCTGTAGTCGATAAGCGTAGAAGTCTGTTTCAAACAGATATTGGAGAAAATATCTATTTGCATGAGAAAATTGATGAAGTATCATGATTAGCTCAACTATAATAAGTGATTGTGATTCCAGGCACATTTCAGCCTCACTGCCAGGGTGATTTCTCTCTGTAGAAGATTTATTCTTCTGTTGTACTAACAATAAAAAGAAAAACCAACCCAAGAATGAATGGAAATTAGTAAAAGGATTAAGCCACTGTAAGACCTTAAGGCGTCTTACAGAAATCCACTTTAAAATCCCATTTCCAAGTAAATTAGCTGTAATTTCATAATTAAATAGTCAATCACAGAATTTCCTTAAAAAGAAATATTCCCTTAAACCCATTTTTCCTCTTTCTTTTTAACAGTCCCAGTCATTTCTCTTCTATTTATGGGTTCTTCTCCATCAGCTGGCAGGTGAGAGTAACACCTGCAGGATTTGAATTTCTTTCACACTGTGCACCACATCCATGTGCAGATTGAACCCACCCAACCAGTTTGTGTACCATAAGGGGCTGTTTGTCTTCCACTGCACAGCCCAAATCCCTCTCGTGGATATCAGTGGGTGCAACACATGAATATTCAACATGGGGCTTGCAACTCCCTCAGATCTCTATTGCAGCGTGCCACCAATTACAGTTCCACCAGGTGTTCAGAACAATTCTTGTCCCATGATGTAATTTAATATTTCCAATTACTCTTCACTATTCTGAGAATACAGGTTTTATCACTACTTACCTCTTTAGACATCTCACTCAAAGCACAAATTGTCCTGTGAAGTATCAATGAAATCACACCAACAAAGTTTTGGAGAAAGGGGCAATAGCAAGTAAAAGTCCTGACAGCACTGGTTTCTTAAGACAAATTAAAGTAGCTTAAAAATATTTTTTTAGCTTAAAAAGTAAGGTACTGTTGAGCTTGGCCCAAGAAAAAATAAAAAGCATGTAAAGTAACATTAAAGATAAATGATGAAGAATTGGAGGAAGTGGAATGGAACCAAGGCAAAGAAAATTTTGATAAAATACCAAATTAAACAAGAACAATGGTGCAATTTTCCCCATGGAATGGCTCTTTCCCCCTGCCTTGGACATTTAACACAAAGCAGCTCAACCGCCTGTGTCAAGGAACAATACTGTCATGGTAGGGTATAATATAAATACGTGAGCTTTTGGGGCTAGAAGTCAGCTTGAAGAAGACAGAAGTTCTTCATCAACCTGCATCTCAGGAAGTCTCCCATCATCCCTACATCACCAGAGGCAAATCACAGCTTAAGTCAGTTCAGCAGTTCAACTGTCTAGGAAGTATCATTT
>NW_009712447.1:0-9725 GCF_000703405.1 Apaloderma vittatum
GGCTGAAGGTGGGTGGCTGCGTCATCCCGTAGGAGTGTGTGATCAGGGCGGGCTGGCTGCCCGCCGCCACCGTGGTGACCCAGGGAGCTGCACCTGTGGCACAAAGGAAGGTCGGCAATGGCCGTGGGTTCAGCAAGGGGGAGACCAGAACAAAACCAAACATCCCCAGCCTTCCCTTCCTGCACCCACATCCTCTGCTGAACTGCGCTGACGTGCCCCTCACCTTCACGGTGTCTAAAGTGTTTCAGGGTGTGGAGCCGTTCCCCACCAGTAAATGTGTAAAATTGCTATGGCGACGTGAGTGTAATTGTTAAAAATACGCATCAGGTAGCACGTGGCACGTTTGCGGTTTTATGTTATTTTGCACTTTATGCAGCTTAAGCGCATGCTTCCAAGAAAATTAACCTCTTTCCCCACCACGCTTACATGGCTCCCTGACAAACACTCTGTGTGTATAATAATGGTGCTCCAGCCACTACAAAAAGATTGTAATTAGGCGTCTGGCATAGTAACACAATGTATGATATGTGTCTGGAAGCTGGAAATCATTTCAGGTGGTTCTGGACATAAAAGAGGTCTTAAAGTATTACAGAGTGCCTTTTCCTCTACTGAAGGCAGAGAAGGATTAAAAAATACCCCACAAACCACTCTAATGAACTTGCAGGCATCTTAATACATTTATATTAGCCCCAGCACAGAAGAAACTTGAGGGGTCTTAACAATGAGAGAAAAACCCTGCTAAAGAATAAAGATAGAGCTCACAATGAAGTCTAATTTACGGAGGTAAATGGAGATAGTGCATTGAATTTGCTTTGAATGATTTTTCCCTTGTAGAATTACAAATAAGATTAGAAACATACCTGGGTTTTCATTCTCCCTCATCTGTTTAGATGGAGGCTCATCAGTGTCCCAAGGCGTGGACTGATTGATGGGTGTCTGTCCCCACCTGACGCTTGTTGCAAGTCCTTGAGGCTGATTTTCAGTCTTGGAAATGCAAGGTGTCTACCGGAGAGAGAGAAAAATACAGAATAAAAATGTTTAGACTACTGGGAATAATTACTGTTCCTCATAGCTAGTAGCCTGCTTGTTTATTTGTTTGTTACGGTCCAAGAGGATATCCTAAGATCTTTAAATATCATTCTCCTCCAGGCTTGCATGACATGTCCATATGGAAATTACAATATATTTGAAAAAAACACTTCTGGAAATTTAATAAATCCACCTAAAAAAAAATCCATAACAAACTCGCATTTTCAGAAATAAGTCGCATATTTTGCCTTGAAAATAAATAAATAAATAAGACGATATGGCATGGGACAATCTTGTGTTTGTTCAGTCTCTTCCAAAACGGTGAGTTTTGTTTAGCAGAAGGCAAAACAAAAGAGACTTATTTACAATTGTAGGACAAATTACTGTAGAACAGTAAAGAAAAGTCTTAGTATTTACTGTCTGTCAACCCTTAAAATTGAATGCCAATAAAAAAAAGCAGTAAAACAGTCACTGGCTGCTAAAGTGAGTTTGTGGCAGTTCTTCAGAGATCTGAAAAAACTGTAAAGTAGGGGAAGGATTGGGGCTGAATAATCATCAAAGGGGATATGATCTGAAAGAGATTTCTTGATAAAGAAACTATCACACAGATTTAAATACTAAGCCAGCCCCCCCCCCTCTAGTTTTAGAGGATCTTCCTGAACAACTATGCCTTTGCTGAGAGAAGGCCTGTGGAAAACAAGGGTGCTTCAACAGGTCTCATTTATTCATTTAGCTCTGCGGCGTATTTCATTGCTGGAAGATTGAAAGTTTTTTTGTTTTGTTTTTACTAGTGTCAGAATCTCCAAACCAAGAAAACGGAACCAGCTGCCTACTGCTGAATGAGTACTGGGAACTGAGGCCATAAAGAACAGGAGACCAGTCTGAGCGATCGCTTGTTTGCCTTACATCTGGGAAGCAATTTAGCTCTGAGACTGGGCACAGCAGCTCCATAAATGCTCTGGGTCATGTAATACAAAGGAAATCACTGTCAACCAGCAGCTCTTTTTCCCCATCACCAGCACCTCCATCACTCCACGAAAAGAAGTCATTAGCAGACCCATTTACGCCCTCTGCAAATACGCACACACATTTCCCAAGCCCATAGGTCATTCCTTCCGTCTTTAAATCCACTGGTGCTTGCCTCCTCCTGCCTTCCCTTCTCCCCCACTGACACCCCCGCTAGCTCTTCTGCCCTGCTCCAACACTCCCTCCTTCATCCAAGTGCCTCCAACATCTCCCACTCCCTTTTCCACCTGAGCTTTTCCACCACCATTCTCTGCCTATGTATCAGCTAAGATACCTCCCTCAGAAATCCAGAGTAAAGCTTTAAAAACAGTAAATGCAATATAGAGACCTGGGCATTTTTATGAATCATCAAAACCAGGAGGATTCACAACTCAAATCATGCCCCACACATTCTGCTTGTGACATCTGTGTTGCATTTTTCTCTTGTATGAACTTGGTCTTGTAAGTGGGTTTGAAATGAACACTTCTCATTACTGTGTGGCATTGTCAAGATGTGCAGCGTCTTGTCTAACTTTGTTACATCCCCAAGCTGCTTTAAAACAGTGTTGATCTAAAATAAGAAAAAAATATTCCTGTACCTTAAATAATACAGAACCACACATATGATATAATTTTAAAAGAATCCATATGTTCTATACAGAATGGGTAAGAAAAAGAGTATGTGACACAGCTCTCCTGAATCCTACAAAAATCTAGTTGCCTATTTTGCAACTGATAGCTTGCTTTCCAAAAAACTAGAGCACCAGATCAGACATATTTGAAACTGGTGGCGTTAGCACCCAAATCTAGATCTCAAATCCATACTTTGAGCATTAATAAAGAGGAAGGAGGTTTGCAGGTTTGCTGTCAATAAATACTACTTCTCTTCTTCCACAAAATGCTAGGTTTTCCCAATTTTTGATTTTTAGTAACTATGCTCACAAACATGCTTCCGCTACTAAATAGGCTTCTCAGAGGCTCAGTGGATTTAAATTCATGAGGCCAGCACACTGCTTTCAAACGGTACTTCTGAGCTTGTATTTATTTGATCAGAAAGAGCTAGAGATTAGTCGGTATGAAATCACAAGACACATCCATGAAACAAAGCTTAGACAATAATGGTGGTGGAAAGAGAAAAACAACTTACTGAACTTTTTTATATGTATATACTTCTTGTCTCTGATCTAATTTCTGCACTATTCTTCTAAATACATGAAGGGTTACATTACAAGTGCTACATGTCTCTGATCCAATTGCAGCAATTACCCATTTGCGTATCTGGAAAGCAAAATTATTTGCAAAGTTATCAAACAAAGGAACCTTCTGTCCGTGCGCTCAGGCACGTGACTGCACTCTATTTGATGCTTTTAATGTACAACACAAATGACCAAAAAATGGCCTGTATTATGCTAGTTGTGCAGGGGGAAGAGATGTGTTCCATTAGTGATCTGCAGACTTCACAGAAACTAATTGTACTATGTTACACTTTTATCTTCAGCTTTCATGTCAGATGCTTGTTTGAATTAAACACGAAACACATGAAAAAAGGAAATGCATTACAAAATCTACTGGGTATACATTTTAAAATGCTGCCAAATGTCTATTTACATGAAAAGAGAAGGTTTCTAAAAGGTCTGTTCAAGCCTGGCTAGTCAACACCAGCATTGGCTATTTAATTGCCTGAAATTTGTGGCAGACTTCTAAGACTACTAAAGCAATCATCGGCGTCTTTGTAGCACCCCTAAAACATTAAATCTGTCCTCTTTGTCATGGATAGAGTACCCCAAATCCAAATCTGAGGACTTTTTCCCTATTTTGATTGAAATAACCATTGAGAACAAATAAAATTTTCAGTTGAAGCTTGCATTTCACCTCAAGCCTGCCACTTTGAACTCCAGCAGCGAGCAATCCCCCAGTTTTAAGGAAATTAACTGCCATACAGATGTACAGGCAGAACAGAGCAAGATGGAACAATTTCAGAATTACATGAGACTAACACAGACAAGTTGCCAGGTTGTCGATTTTTTGTAGCTCCAACAGTCATAAACCATGGCCCATAGGCAACAGTAATTGGTGTACAGCTGGTCCACTGAACCTTATTAAATTAAAACATTAAAAGCCTTTAGATTCATGGGGCTTTTCAGAATATCCATAAGAAAGTTTGCGAGTTCACAGCAATCAGTTGGTGCTAAAGATTGGGAATTAGTAATTCGGTTTATACCGCACCAGTTCACATGGTTAGTATTAGGTGTTGTATTAGCTACAACTAAGTCTGACTTTAAGTCGAAAAATTTTACCCATCTTTGATGAAATAAGACCTAAACTTTTAGTAAGACCTTTTTTACATCAATGGAAACCTAAACCCTACTGCACTACCACCAGCATTACAGCGCATGTTAGTGGAATTAAAAAACCCCAGCCCAAACCCAACAATTCCAATACCATTTTCCCCAGGCTCGATACCACCAAACGCTTCCTGGGAGATCCTTATAAACACATTTGAGCAGTTTCCCAAAGGCTGTAAAACTGCTGACATATATCCGGCTGTGGTTCAGAGTACTAAGACCTATTCAAACACTTTCATGAGCAAAAAAGAACTAATCTGGATAGAGGGATCCTATTTGTGGTTCCCAGCGACCAAAATTATTTTACTAAGGCCTTCATTTAAAGTGATGGATGAGAAGTAGCGATTCTCTGTTCCAATTATCCAAAAGAGATTGGGAATGGCAGTTTAATACTAAGATAATGTATCCAATACGCAACCCACTCTATTTTCTCTCTCCATTGAAAATAAAAAGGCTAAGACACATGTATGCATAGAGGCAAACACTTCCTCCCACGAATTCAGGTTTTATGGCCTGCCATGGGTAAAAGCAACTTCAATTTAATGAGGGAATTCCTTTTAAAGCTGTTAGCTATGCCTCGCACTAATAAGTAATGACTGGTGGCCCTGGTTGGTTTTTAAGCCTGAACGTGTCTGGTGCTCTAAAAAGCTTAGTGGTCTCTGCACCAAAGAACTTATGGTCTAATTTGTAGTTCACTCTGCTAAATATTGCATGAAACAAATATTACTGGTGTGCATGAGGCATGCACGTAAAATCTGAAGCACACGAGGATAAATCTTCATCTGCAATAAAATCCTATACCATACAGGATCCCATGTTTCTGAGTCTAGTCTGTGGCCAACGCTCTTAAGGATGGATGAAGAGCTTTTAAAGGTGCAGTGATGACAGCACTATCTCCTAGCGCTGGTTGCTGGGCTAGGCTACAGAAATGAAGCTGTTGTTTCAAGAGGTGGATGTACCGTAATGTACGAAAAACCTAAGAGATATGGACAGCCCAATGTGCACGAGGAACAGAACTAGCTGTCCTGTAGTAAAATCTCATTCAAGAACTTGCTCATGGGTGGAATTAACTCATCTACCTTACAGTTCCCATCACCAGGCAACTCTGTGATGACACAGCATTGTTTTTCTCTTTCCAAACTTAATGTGGGAACAGCGAGGAAGAGAGTAAGAAAGTTAACTTGCATAAAAAATATTGCTGCCCTGCACAAAAGACAAAAGAAATCTTAGTTCCATCTCAAGTGAAGAGAAAAACTCAATACTGACATCTTGAATACCATGCAGCAACAAGCCACCAGCTAGTGCGATCTCTGGAGCACTAAGATACAGCTTCCAGGCAAGACACAGGGCTTAGCAGCGGGATACAGTTTGCATCCATTCCTGTTTCTCAGAGCATTTGAAGACACTCCCTACCTTGGAGAAATCCATGAGTGCAGTGGGGCCCATGCCCCACACAGTTTGTGAGCTGCTAAGAAAGCAGATGTACAGGCTTGCCCAGCTTCTTTCCCCCACCAACATCAACTTCCTTTCCTGGACTGAGCCTCTTTGGCATCTAATTTGCATTTGTGCCTTGGTTGCCCTCCTAAATAAGACAGTCAACCAAATCCCCAAACTCTGACAATGCAACAGAAGATAACTCCATACTGGGAATGGGTCAACTGCTACTGTCTCATTAACCCTTTCTAAGGCTCACTATCCACACTGGCAGCAGGTCTGAGGAGGCAAAAGGTGGTATGAGGTTATGGAGAAGGAGGGAGGAAGATGGGATAGAAGAAAGATGTGAATTGACCACAGGTGATATCTCTTTCTTTCTGGTTTCTGCACTGCTGAGGACAACCACAGCTCTCACACCAGCGCTCCAGCTGGGTGCTCTGCATTAGCTAGGAATGAATGTGGGACAATGGAATGATAAGAAACACTTCATAAATGGCACTTTGTATTCTGTCTTGGAAAATTTCACCAGCAGAGGCTCAGGTACTCACCCAGCTGCCTTCGTTTCTCAGCGAGAACATCAGGGAACGGAGCTGAGGTATGGAACCGAGGTCCCGGCTGCGACACTTGCTGCTCCAGGACACCAGGGACATCAGCGCACGACACTGGGTTCGAGCACAGAAGCCCCACTTTAGCCTGAGCAGAACCTCCTCTGCTAACACGGTCGGCATGCAGATCAACCCCAAATCAGAGCAAAGCTACGAATGCATAAATCATCTCACAACGGAGGAGAAAACGCGCAATGTCAGGAACAACGCGGCAGCACGTACCACAGAGAACATGCACTACGCAATGCAAGAGGGCTCTCAGAGGTCCTGCAGGCATCCCATGGTAGAGGCAGATAAATCCAGCTCCTCCTAAGTGCTTTTTGTAAGAGGGCAAAAGGAAATATGGGTAATAATGGAATAAGTGCTTGTCAGACCAGAATGCCAAGGGCGTACAAAGGATGCAACTCTTGTGTACTGCCAAAGCTACTCAGGAATGACCTAATGGCAGACTGCTTGAAAACTAAACATTTATCTTGCATGCAAATGCTGGCCATTGATAGGTTCAGAAGTCACTCCATGGGGCACCTTTGTCCCAAATTTCCCATGGTTTTCTTTTAATAATCCAAACAGGATCCTGAATTTTGTTTTGGATTGGGGCCTAATGCACTAGAAATAAAGAGAGGACTACTTAAAAAGTACAGGCTGCATCACTTCAGGCTCCATCCCCAGTATTAAGGCACTTCTACAGAAGTTCCCTTTTGCTGTATCGGATGCCGACATTTTACATTCAAGTCCTCTGAATTCAGTGTTTCAATTGTACTACACACTCCATGGCAGGAAAGTGCATGTTCTCTGCCGACACAGCAGGCACATAAAAAAAAAAAAAGTAAAAAAAGAAAATCAAGATAAGCTTATGAGTGTTGAACAGTGCTGCATGATATTACTGATTTATTAACTTGGCTTGATCAATAAGGTTATCATGAAGGGCACATTTAGGTTGCACATAAATTTCACTTTCTAACAACCACTTTTGTGTGCTCACTTTAGTTTCCATAATCTGACTCAAGTCTCAGGAAGCTTTCTTTAAGGGAGAATAGAATTCTTTTTCTAAAAAAGGATCAAAGTATATTTGGTCAACTCTCAAACAAAAGGACATTCAGTACTGTAGAAAGAGCATGCTTACCTTTCACAGCAAAAAAGAAAAATAAGCCTATAGGTCTAGATTTATCACTGCCTTAAGTTCATCAACATCAAATGAGCTATTAAACTGTGGCTGCATTTGGCTCATAGCAATTTAAAAATTTCAACTTTCTTTGAGAGTCTTCCATCAGTAAATGCTAATTTAATGCATAATTTAAACTCCACTGTCCTTTAACTCAGCATTTGTAAATAATTAAAAAAGAACTAAAAATCCTTTTACATTTATAAAGCTGCCCTCTTTTTTCTTCTGCAAAACAACAAAGACTTTTCAATCAAGAATGTATTTATTCTTTAAATCTGGAAGTAAAAGCCGTATAAAAGATGAGGAGAAACTGATTTACAAGATAAAACAATTAGCTCTGGGGTATGTACATTAAAACTAATAAATTTCACACCATATATTAAAGGAGTGGAGGAGGAATCTCAGATATATTAGACTTTATTCAAATTCTATTGAAATGTTCAATTAAGAGCATCTTATGAAGGTAAATTATGCAGTCACTAAAATTAAGATTTGAAAAACAAGATTAGAGCACTGCAACTCTCAAAGAGGCTATATACTTTAATAATCTGTCCCTTTTCCTACACATAACACCTAAAATCTGACTACTCCTGTAATTGCTCCAGTCTCGTTAAAAATTAGAGTTGTGCAGAAGAAACACAAATGTGTTCCACAGTGAAAACCACTAATATATTGTATTCCCTTTTAATCCAAAATCCTGTATCTCAACGATTCTTATTAAAATCTTTTTTTCTGTGCAGACAGATGAAAACACATTTTAAGACTCAAACGAGTCTGTGCAAAAACAGCTCAAACCCATCAATCTCCCAGTTGGTTCTTAAAAGAAGCTAAATATTCACCAAGCTGTTGCGACCAGACGTGACTGGCAGATACTTTTTGGGAATGAGGTCTCAAGATGCAACTCTGCTCCCATTCAGATTCATAGCTTTAATATCTCAAGAAATTCAGTGCAGGATCAGGCAGCTGGGCGGTCATTTAATTTGATTTACAGTAGAGTGCCAATATATGTTTGGTTTTGAAACCAACACAGAGTTTTTATCAATTTTTTCCACTCCGTAAGTTTTACATCAAGGCCTTCCTGCCCATATTGTTTCCGTATCTCCATGCTACCTGTTGGAAGCTGCCCAGTTCTCCTGTTTTAACCTCAGCAGAACTGATTCATGGACTAGCATGAACGCTTCAGCTGCCTCAACCATCCCTCTAAAAGATTTATGGCAAACACATCGCATACCAAGCTATAAATCTAGCAAATGGCTATTAGACATACTTTGCTGTCCACAGCCACATAAAGTAAAACAGATAATGGTATAAAAGTAAAACAGATAAGGGTATAAAAGTAAAACAGATAATGGTATAGCTGTGGCTAGCATTTCTAGTAGCCCTGCCAAAACTGTGCTACATCGCCACTCATTTTTCCCAGGCACCTCGCCCTCATTTTTGGGGTGTGAATCAGATGATCCTCCAGCACTACCCTGTTTTGTGGCACCTTTCAATGCTAAACACTCCTTTGCCATTCAAGGATAAATGGGTACTGTTAAGATTAAGCTCTACTTATATTTTCTTCAACTACAAATTGCTTTACATTCCTTTACTTTTTATTCCCTTAAGACGAAATTCTTTTAGGTGTCTGGTTGGGTCCGCTGGACTCATTAAGAAGAGGAAGCCCATCAACAGCGGAGTGTCTGTCCAAAGACTTTGTTTTTTTGAAAATTTTCTGTTATGTATCTTTTCTTAAAAAAATTATGCTACTAACCCCATAAAACCGCCTATTCTCTTTGCTCTTGGATAGTTAACACAAAATAAACCACCTCCCCCTCCCAGAAATTTCAGAGCAATAGGGGGAGAGAGTGGAGTCTTTGTGAGCCCTAAATAACACAGGTTGGTTCTTTAAGCCATGTACAGGAGGGACAAGCTAAAATTAAATGACCTTTGGTAGAGATACCTCACAACAGCAAGTCGTGATCTGATCTTCCTAATTCTCTTCCTTCAGCGTTGCAAGTCATGGTCCATCAGAAGCTACTATTTCTGCCAGGATGGGTACAGGGCAGCCAGTGCCCTCGTAACCCCTCAGGATGAACTGTCAGGGAGACCAGCCCAGGGACTTTGCAGGTAATAGCCCTTAAGAGGTGGTGTGTCCCCTGCTGA
>NW_009712447.1:9756-32287 GCF_000703405.1 Apaloderma vittatum
GCTCTAAGGAGAGGCAAAGGGAGTTTCAGCTGTTCTTTGTGCAACTATTGCCTCCAGAAGACAAACAAAGCCTTGGTTTGCTGTAATAAAGCTTCACTTAGAACACAAATCTATAAATATCTAACAGTGCGGATCAAAATGGCCATCTTTGGTCACAAGTATCGATCAGAGTGAGAGAAGACTGAAAACTTAAAAAAATTAAAAAGGGGACACTTTCCTCTCCACAAAACAGGCAGAAATCAAAATAATCCTTGCTGTAAATCCAAAATCTCATTTCCCACCCACAGCACAGTTTTTGGAGTAACTGTCGGCTTCAGACAAGCACTGACTGTACAATGGACTGTCCATAAGTCATGACAACAAAACACAGAGCCTTATCTTGGTGTTAACATTTATTGATGATTTTGTGCCAAATCCAAACATAGAACACATGCTGATTCCTTTAAAATCACTAAGTTATTAAGAAAGTTGAGGGACTAAGCAAGATCCTCAACATCCACCCAACACCCCTACCTCAGAAACGGTCACAGAGTTTGTGAGGTTAAGATACTCTGAGAGGAAACATTAAGTTGGGGACTAGATTATCATTGCAGATCCCTTCCAGCTGAACTATTCTATTCTATTCTATTCTATTCAAACAATTAAACATTTGTGTATATATATACATACACACATACAGGTATACATACATATACACATATATATTTCTCCCCTTGTACTGCCAAAATGTGGATGCTATTAAAATGTTAATTTCTGCTTCTCTCTAAAGGAGGTCCAAACTCCATGTACTGAGGAAGAAAATCAAGAGGTAAAAGCTAACAGACTAGCTGAGGATCAGCACTTCAAATGCTGCATTTGATTAATCATGTGATTTATTTTCAACGACTGTTTCTATCAATCCTGATCAAATTAACGAAGACAATGATCAGAAATACCAGACTATACAAATTATTTGGTTCCAGGGGATCCAATCAAATGGAACAGGATTAAATTAACCAGTGATCGGATTAAGCAGAATTTGCTGTATAAAGTCAGAGATGAACCAGTACTTCGGGCCATTTTCTGTAGGCTGCCATTTCCAGCTCTTCCTAGAGTTCTCAATACACTTTAAACAAAAGTTTTTCCTAGGTATCACCAGGGTAATGTGGAAATAATAGTAATAAGAATAATTATTATTATTACTACCATTAATTCATAGTACCACAGTATCTGGGGCTCTGCCATAGTTGGCACCCTCTAAAGAAAAACCACACCCCCATCCCTGCGCTCTTCCCACAGTCCATACCTGGAGGCATTTACAGTCTGACATCGAGATAAGAAGAGAACAGAATATCAGAATACAACCAAAAAGACAGAAAATCCCATTTAATTCAATAATGTTAGCAAAGCACAAAGATGAAAAAGCTACTGTTCAACAAGGAGCATTAATGAAAGCTGCTAGTGATTCAGCTGGAAATGTAGTTCTTACCTAAAAATCAAAGTAAATACAAGTATCACAGGAAAAGTACTTCCATTTGCTGTGTATTGACCTAAATCTTGAGCAACCAACAAGGTCCCACAGCACTGAACAGAGATGTACCTTCAAATGCCTTGAGCTCGTGCTGGTTCAGCTGGACCCATTAGTGACCAGGTGCAAAGGAACTTTGTGTCCAAAGGTACTTAGAAGAAAGGCTGGGAGCAACAGAAGCCAGCTCATTCGGAAGTAAACAGTAAAATGCAAATGCTGAGAGCTAGAGAGTGAAAACAGACTCAATTCCTGTCCTTTTTTCCCACTAAAAGAATCGTTTAGAAGATACACTTGTGGGATGTAGAGAGGTATTCCCTAAGGACTTTCAATTAAGCAGCTTTAGGATGCTAGCAGGCAGTCCAGCCCGCAGATCCTGGCCCCACATGTTACAGCGGGATGAAGAAGGACACTGGAGTGGTGGATGTGCCACTCTCACAGCAGCGATCCTCAGTAACACGAGACAGAGGAATGCCACATGGCCACCAATCAGCTGTGTGCATTAGGGGCTGGAGCAGAGGGGTTTTCCCAGATTTTTTTTTTTAAAAAAAAAAAAAAGGAAAAAAAAGAGCGTGTCCATAATCCGAACAAAGGCCAAAGCACATGTAAGCAGGTCAGTTCCAAAACAAACGTTCCACCCATCTTGTGCCTCTTATAGGAGCATTCAGGAGTCATATGGGAAGACTCCTTCCCTATCACTTGGTACAGAACTACTTCAGTTTCTGGGTACGCACTGCCCAGGGACTGTAAGCAGACATCAGGTTCACCCTGTGATTTGGTATCTGTCACCGGACAGGATTTAGTCACTTGTGATCATCCTAGGATCCCATGCACGCAGGGAACAGACTGAGATAAGCATGTAGGCAATTGATAGCTGACCTCTGGAGTGTGGGCTGGTCTTTTTCCCAAATGAAACCATCAATGGGGCCATCAAACTGACTTCTGATGGTCAGCAAGCTTGAGGGTCACCCGCAGGATCTGGTTTGTACAGCCACGGCCATGTGTCCTACCCTTGCAGCTCGCCATTTGCACCACAGATACTGATAGTGAAGGACTGTCGTCGTAAGACTGAACATTCGATGAGCTGCTTTACTTCCTGAGCTTAAGCATTTAGAGAAACATTCCTCTCTCCCTTCCCACAACTTAAAGACTTAATATTTTATATTCGTTTTCAGCTACCACAGTGAGTATATTTTAAAGCATCAACTCTTCTCAGCCAAAAGACTTTTGGCATTATTATTAAGAATGCATTACTTTTTCTCTTCTGTCCTCTTAGAGAGTATCTTATTTGTATGTGTGGGCTTTTTCCTAAGCTCTTCCTCGCTACAATTTTTATTCAGTCTCATTGCAAATTTTTTCCTGAGTGTTCTCAGTTTCATTTTCTTACTTCATTTTCCCCATGTCTCTATCTCTCTCCTCACCCTTTCTATCACACTGTCTCCTAAGTGAAATGAGAACCCAATTATATTCCTGTTAGAACTGAACTTTCAAATCCATCATGTGCTAGTGGGCTTAAAATTAGGCAAATAAATTCCCTCAACCCTACAAATTAAATTGAGTCTTTGCATATGTTCTTTTAAGAGCACAAAGATGTCAAGTATTCACCCAGCTGCCACAAAATATGATGAGCAGGCACTTTGTATTCATTTTCTAAATCATTTGTCAGATTTAACAGAAATGCTAATGGATCGAAAAGTAAATTCTAATCTGTCCTGGTTATTATTTGTATTACAGTACGACTTACAATTGTCAGTTGAGGATCAGGGCACAATCTCAATGCATTTTGCACACAAAGACAAAGATCATTTGGATGATGTGCAGGTATTTTGCACTTTCTCAAAATTTATTTCATTATTTTCGCCAATGCTCTCCTCATAAGTATACTCAACTTCATTTAAGAATAAAAGTATCATCAGCTTACAACCATCATGACCTAATGCATCTTCTACTGAAACCCAGGCCCTACATTTGCTAAAGCCAGCAACCGTCTCCCAGGTGTAGATTTTGAAGGAAAAAAGTTATTGTGAAGGTCAGACTTTGCTCTTGCTTCGTTTTGGTCAGAGCTCATGATCGAAGCGGGACTGAGCAAGATCCACCTCAGTATGTGAATGGGAACTTGCACAGAGCTCCTGATGGCGACAGGTTGGACGTTACACAGAGTGCCTTTAGTTGTTCTGTGTAGGTCCAGCACATCCCAAACATGTAGGATCCACTGCCCTGGCACTAAACGCCGGTGTATTTCTCATGTGGTCAATCCAATGCACTCAAGGAGCCTGCGATGTGATAAAACGCATCCTGGTGAGTTGTTCTCTATGTACCATCCTGTCTAAAAACTATTAGGGCACCGCTTAAAGCAGGAGGGCAACAGATCCTGGCTGTCAGTGACAATCCACTGCCAAAATCAATACCGTTGGCAAGCTTGCTTCATGGATATTTACGATCAAAGAGCGTATTTTCCAAGAATGTATTGTCAGTCCCATTGTCTTGGCCCAATTTCAACTCCAGTAATTACATTTCTGCCTGCCTAATATCCCCCTGCTGCTTTGAGGAGATGCGGGAGCCCTGTTGTCCAGTCCCACGTTGTCTCATGGCATCGCGACCAAGTTCAGCACAAACTGGATGCATTTTAGCAGTGGACACAGCCTTCCCTCTACATATTGTACACAGCAGTTACTACCTAAACAGCTTTGCAATTCTTAAAGAAGTGTAAGATACTGCTGTTGCTGTTACTCAAAAAAAAATATTTATCTGCCTCTAAAACTAGTAATCTTGAGACATCTTTTAATTTCCTTCTCTTTCATGAGTAAATTTGTACATTTAAATTATTTACCAAAGGTTGAAGTAAGTAAGCCTCAGTTTGTCTTTTTTTTATTCCACTAATAGAAGTAAAGTATCTATAAACTGTGGCTGTCTACAGCTTTTCAATACACAGCTTCAGGGAGTTCAAGCCCTTTCAGACCTACATGGGAGAGCTAACTCCACAGGCAAACTAAAAATCTGCCTTTCTCAGTGGAATAAAACTCTTGTTTACAGCTGTGTAAGGCATAAAATGGAAGGTTTTAAACTTCTGACATTTCCATGTCTGGAAAAGCTGTCACACGCCTGGCACAGCATCTCACCTCGAGCTGTAAGCCCAGGGGCATTAGTAGCATTAGCCCAACCGTAAGAGAACCAGTGAGAAAGAATGGAGTAACTAAAAAACTTCTAAAAATCTCCCAAAATCTTTTCTGTATTCAGAAAAAAGAAGTTTCCCTGATGGGAAGGAACTCTTATTTCCAGCTTTATGTGGTCGTAATCTTGCTTCTCAAAAATTTCTTGGTAGTGCCCAACTAACCAACTCCTGCCCATCAGAAATCTTGGGGCTCACATCTTTTTTGGAGAGAACTGAATGCACAAAGTGAGAGAAAGCATGGGGGTTTGAGTGGGGTTTTTTATTTGTTTGTTTGGGTTTTTTTAAAAGTATTTTAATTTTAAAGCTAAATAACTGCTGGAAGATACTCTGAGCCAGAAACTGGTCAAATCAATCCTGTAAACATGGTTTTGTGGGCAAAGGAAGATGTATTAAGTAGAAGCCATCGTCAGCTGCCTTCATCTGCATTCCCCACACTCCTCCATCTTCCCAAAGGGACCATTTGGAGTGTTTAAAAAACTGCAATTTTAAATAGACACTGTTAAGCATATTTTGTATTGAAATGTAAAAAGAATGCCAAACAAAACAAGCCCAGCAAAAAGAAAAAAAAAGAAGAACCAGGAAACGATGCATATGAGAAAGACTAATAAAGTATGAGTGCATTAATGTATTCTGGAGCATTTGCATGTGTCAGAGGGAGTGGGAAAGAGGTGAGCAGAAGATTAGAAAATACAAGATGAAATGCAAAGTGACAGAAAAAAGCACCAATTCAGCAAGAAAGAAGCAGGCAGGGAAAAGACTGTCTTGCAGATAAGCAAAGACTCTACGTACAACATGGGGGGAAATTTTTAAACACTGATCTTTTACTAACATCAATAGGGTTATTATAACTAACTTGGTAAGACCTAGGGGCAGCAGTTAAACGATGTAATACAGGTACCTAATTTAGGTGTCACGCTTACTTCTCTACATCGGCTGCGTTAGAAGCAGGAGCGTGGCAGCCCTGGATAACAAGTGGTCTAAATTACTCATCACTCTCTGGAAGGTAGGAGCCATTGTAAACTCTCTGACTATGCCCCCGTGTGCACTCCAGCAGAACCAGAGTGAAAAAGGGAAAAAAAATGACAAAGAACATCATCCAGCTATATTACAAGCAGAAGAAAGAAATTCAGGAATTCTATGAAGAGAATGATGACCTAAACCAAAGAAGGTGGAATACTGGAAGTTAAATTATCTGTGCAGAAAACTTCATATAAAAAGATTCAAAAGATAATATAGTCTATGTAGCTGTAGCCTGGTGCATCTAAAGGGAAAAAAAGCCATAAAACCCCATCTAATAAAATTAAACTAAAGAAAAGGGAATGCATAGGAAGGAGATTTTTTTTATTATTATTTTGGAGTATCTACTTCCTAATTTAATCTTAATCCACTCTGACATTTATCCTCATGGAAAATTCAGTATACAAATTTAGGGCTGAAAAAGAATCTATAAAAAAAATAAAATAAGAGCTTCCTACAAGGGCAGTATCAGTAAAAATTGCCCTTGGGTAAAAATAGTTCTTACTGCTTTTGTGTCTTGCTCAGCTTGAGGCGATGTACCAAGATCCCAGGAACTACTTTTTTTTCCCTTGTGCAACCATTTGTGGCTCTCATCCAGCCTCTTATTATGCTAATTGTATTTGATGGAATTTGTATGTACTCTCCTTCACTCTTGTCTCATCTGAACGTACACAAGATGCATTTTTAATTTTTAACTCTTCAAAAAAAATAAATAACGTTAACTTTCTCCCCAAGGTTGTGTAAAAGTCAACCTTATTACTAGTTCTAAATAGCAAATATAGAGCCTTTATTACTAGGAAAACAAATAACCCTTTCTATATTACTATGTTGCAACAAAGCTTTTAGTTAGTGTGAGAGGAATGTCATGATGTAGGAGTTTGCATAACACAGTCAGATCATGTCACCTAGACACAATTTCATCTGCATTAAATTAAATCCACATCACAGGAAGTGCAACTTTAATAAAAGCACACAGCAAGTTGGCTGGATCAAGAGCCTACAACACTTTGAGACAGACACTCAAAACAAGAGAGACGGTGAGCTGTTGTAAAACCATTCCCAAGGGTTCGCAATAAACCCCAGGACTTAAATTCCTGAACAAACAGCTTCTTTCTTTTTCCCCTTTTAAAAGTGTTCTGGACCAGGTAACCAAACATCAAAAGCCACTTGATCTTGGTGAGAAAAAACCTGATGACCTTAATGGCTGCAATCCAGGTTCCCTGACTCTCTCTGAGGTCCCCAAACGTAGCAGAGGATGGGTTATTATCGGGTTATTTCATACTTCACGGAGATCCTCCGAACCTCTGAATTATTCTTTAATTTCACCCACTGGCAGCTAAAGGGAAATGCAATTACAAGAGTACAGGCCTTGCTTCCGCCCCTCAAAATCAAAAGAAGACTGGTTTGTCATTCTTTATTTAAGTGAATTTTAGTGAAAACTGCCCCACAGGCAGCCCTGTGCGCCGCAGTTCTGCTCTTCCATTGCTTGTGTCCCTGCCCAGGATTGTCACCTCCCAGACCACCTCGCAGGAGAGCCTGTCCACGCTGAACACCACAGGCGAAGCCTCCCAGGGCCAAATTTTCAAGGATTTTCACATGTCTTAATAACACAGGTAGGCACCAAAGGGATTTCCAAAAGTGTTGAGGCGGAGAGGGCACTCAACTTCTGCCAAAGTCCAGAGAGTTAGGCCAGCCAAACTGTAAGCCCCAAAATCCAGAGGCACCCAAATGCTTTTGAAAGCCAGACTCCAGGGACCTTGGTCACCTCAAAAAACAAGACATGGGAGCATCTGGAAATGTGAGCTGCTAATCTGCAGAGATGCTATGTGTGGTACCAGCCTGGGCAGCAGCACTCCCTCCTGTCCGGAAAGAAACCAAACTCTTGCAAATGCAACGATGTCAATGGGAATGGCTTGGGAAGATGCAAGGCGCCCATGCAAGGAAGAGGGACACCGTGCACTTGTGTAAGGGACAGAAAAGCCCCTCTTTAGTAACACAGATCCTGTTAAGATGTGCAACATACTCCCTTCTGAAAGGTGAGAGTTTCTTAAGCAAAGGGATGAAGAGGAAAAGCAGACCAGGCTGTCTACTTGTGTACAACTGAAGCAAAAGGTTGAAGGAGCTGGGTCTCTTTAGCTTGGAGAAGAGGAGGCTGAGGGGTGACCTCATTCATGTTTATAAATAAAGGGGGAGGAGTGTCAGGCGGACAGAGCCAGGCTCTTCTCAGTCATGTCCAATGACAGGACAAGCGGCAATGGGTACAAGCTGGAGCACAGGAGGTTCCACAAAAACATTAGGAAAAACTTTTTCCCTGTGAGGGTGCCAGAGCCCTGGCACAGGCTGCCCAGGGAGGTTGTGGAGTCTCCTTCTCTGGAGACATTCAAAACCCACCTGGACACGTTCCTGTGTGACCTACTGCAGGTGATCCTGCTCTGGCAGAGGGGCTGGACTAGATGAGCTTTTGAGGCCCCTTCCAACCCCTGACATTCTGTGATTTTGTGAAAAGAGGGTTTGGGGCAAATTCTCTTTCACCTCCGAGCCCCAACATATATGTTTGCACACTTGTTGTGGTGGTCACATCTAAAGGAGGCAGTAGTGAGCCGTTACCCTGTTACTCACTGCTACTCACACGAGAAATTTCTACAAATGCTTTTTGATTTTTTCCAAGCATCTGAACTGCCTGTGCAAATTACTGGTGTAAATATTAAATCTGGAAGCAGGGTCCCCTGCCACGCCTGACAGGAGCAGACAGACCTTCCAAGATGGGCTCTTTGAGCTAGGACTGAGAGCTCTCTGCATGTCAGCGCAGATGAGAAGATGCTGCCTGCCATGGGAAGCTATTCACAGGGGAACTGGCTCTTTTCCTCAGCCTTCGTTTCCTCATTCTCCACCCTTGTATAATGGACTGACTGCAAACCACTTCTCTTGCAAGGGTGGCTGCAGTCACTAGTGAAATGTATGTCATTTATTTGGAGATCAGTCTAAAAGTAACTCTATTTAACAAAGAAAAGGAAAAAAAGGAAAAAGAATTCTTCAAAGCTCTTGGCACTCCTGACATACTCTTAAAACACAATACCACAGGAGTTGCAAAACATAAATCAACCATAATAACAGAAACACTTCTCTCCACCTTATGTCTGCTATGACCTAAATTCTTTGTGATTCTTTAGGCACAGCTGCTATATACATGCAAATTTTAATTAAGGGGAAACTTGGCTGAATACTAGATAAAATTATTTGTTGTATAGGATATTTGAAAAGCAATGCATCATTCTAATAGATTATTCAATGGATATCTGCAACCTTCTATAGAAGTGTTTAGGTAATGCAAAATAAGATTAATTGAATAATTTATTTGATGGACAACAGCATTATTCATCAAATACATTATGCAACTAACAGTATTCAACCAGTACTAATTAAAAGTAGAGAAGCAATTGCTTTCAGTACAACTCATTCAGATCTCAGTTTTGGCTCCATTAAGAAAATGGACTTTGCAGGGGAATGTCTCAACGCAAACGTAGATCGTGCAGATACTCCCCATGCCAGAGGAGCTGTATCCTGCATCATGGTGTCCTTGATCAAATACAGTCGTATGAATGTGGTAGGATTTGCTCCTCTTAATGAACTGCTTGGCTGTACTGGGGCTGGACTTGAGCATCCTCAACCATGGAGGTATTTTAGCACATTCAATGAGTAGGTTTAACATGTAACCTGCAAGATGGATCCAACTAGTTAACTGCTTCAACAACACTCTTGCTTGAGAGCTTCTAGACATGAGACAGAAATGATCCGGCATCTTCTTTGCTTCCTGGTTTCCCAAGTGTTTTCCAAATCCTATTCCATCCCATGACTATCACTCAGGATTACCTGATAAAGGTAAAACTGTTTCCTTACCCAGCCTGGTGAAATGCTGTGCCTGAGTTCTACCACGTTGCTGTCCCACCATGTTGCTGGATCAAAGAACATTATAATAATTACTTACACAATCTGTTGTGCCATCAGGCAGGTGCCCAGCCGAGGCTGTGAAGCTTTGCCCTGAGAGTTGGACACCACTGGGAGAAGCCAGGGAAAGCACCTGTGCTTCTGACATGTGAGCTTCCTAAATATTTTAATATTTTTTATTTAGCAAGAAACAAGAAAGAACATTAGGCTTTAAGAGCAAAAGGCTCTTATGAGTCCAATCCATCGAGGGAAAAGGCAAAGGCTGTATATGATGAGATGAGTAACGACCTCCTAGGAGCACACAGGAGTGGAGAAATGCTTATTATCAGACAGTGTCACACAGCTCACCCAGTCACCATCCTCACAAATGGGAAAACCACCATCCGAATAAAGCCAGCTACCTGATTACGGTGGAAGGCACACTTAACATAGCCTGCACATGACAAAGAATAAACGTCATGCTATGACTTTATAGATATAATAAATCTTTCTTAAGTTCCCGTCAAATGTACTGTGGAGAAGGCAGCCATAATGGTTAACAAATAGAGGTCCTCTTAAAAAACAGCGGGCTTTAAAGAATAATTTACTATTTAACTAAAAATGTTTCCCCTATTTTGAGGGGGTTCTAGGGTAATTTTCAGAGAATAGAGGTCAAAACAGTAAAAGAAAAGATTGGATCACACTGACTGAGTATTAACTGAAACAATTTTGCTAGCTTAATTTACGTTCCTATTTTAAACAGAGTTTCCTTTAATGATTCAAGACACATTTCCACTCTAATCCCCTACTCCCGTTTGGAAGGGAACAGATGAATGTGATGAAATGCAATGAAGATGATAAATTCATGCCACTCGAAAAGTGGCAAATGACATTTACTGGTCTCTCAGTTCCCATTTCATGATTGATATAGAACTATAAACAAGAAAATAAGTACTGTTAAAAATCTTTCTATACAGTGGCAAGTAGGATTTTAATGGTGGTTTGCCTGTGCTTATTAACAAGCCACAGTAACCGCCTAAGAGCTCAGCCTACTGTAGAAGTCCTGAGTCTATGTACTTTCAATTTTAGAGCATAACCATCATACGCTCCACAAACCAATGAAATTTCTAATAATACAAACCAATGATGTGTTAAATTGAGACACTTCTAGCTTGAATGCCAAAAACTTCACTATGATTTAAAGGATCTGTGCTTACCTTTCTCTATCAATTTACTGTTAATTTGCTACTATTGGAGCAATTTACAAAAAGGGGGAAAAAAAAGGTAATATTTTATTTAATTTCTAATACCATTCCTGGTCATTTCAAATATACACTCAAATGCCATTTATTGTACAAAGTGCGATATAGTAATTCAAGAGGAGTAAGAGATGGCATGAGAAGTGCTGCGGGGCGGGGAGAGAGCAGGCAAAAAGAAATCACTCTGCAAAATATGTGCATTTAGATACAGGTGGCAATCCTCACTGCTGCCCTCAGAAGAGGCAGAGGCATTAACAAAATTTTAGGTCATGAATGCTGTACCAAGCATTACGTATTTTGTTTATTATTTATTACATGGTTTAGCTACCGTGCTGGTTATGATTATGTTGTAGCTTTATGAATAATCTGTATCAAACATCATGAGTATGTCCTACAAATGTGGGTTATTCTAAATGTGCCTTCTACCTTATTTCACCCCACCTCCTCAAGATGGCACCTAACCATTTATATATTACTCCTTTTGCACTTTATACCAAAATCAGACATACAGCAAGTTTTTTCTATCCTGTTCTCACTTTCTACTCAGATACTAAGATAAATTGTAATGACCTTGCATGAATCATACTGACGTCACACAGTCTAGTCCGTGGAATAATTATGAAAGCACTTTTCGATCTCTGTCTCCAGGGGCTCTCTAGCAGTCCCTTAAAATCTTTGCCACATCTTTCCACTCTCCAGCAGGCTTCTGGGGCAAATATAAAGTCACAGATTGACAGAGAATGGAAACTGGCCAGGGTGAATTCAGGTACCTGTAATAAAGAACATTTAAAATCGGCTTTGTGATTAAACTGCTGCTTAGCTGGGTTAGACGTGGCCTTCAGCAAATCAGGATACACTGAAACGGCTGTAATTCTTTTTCCAGCAGTTATACTGCTACAAAAATTGAGAAATTTCAAGCTTTGCTCCTGGACAACAGCAGAGCATAGCTCAGGTCAAAATGACCCCTAGTAGAAACTTGGTGAAATGCAGCAGCCCTACCAAGTATAGATCTGATCCTCAGAGTTCAGGTAGAAGGTTAGAAATTGATAAGCTAATTGTCCAACATCAGGACCTGCAGCAAAAGCAGTTGCGGGAATTAAATGTTAACTTTATATATCAAGGGAAAGCAGGAAAGATACCTCGCCCATCAGCATCTCCTAGTGACCTTCAGTTGTCTGGGTATCATCATGCTCAGATTACCTTGCTCTGTGCCAAATTCAGTGCACAGCGGGCAGAAAGGTTAATCAAACAAAGATCTCAGACCTCATTTGTGATAGAAAGCACTAACCACTGAGTTCGCCTTATGGACGTGGCATTTAACAACTTGCCTTGCTATCCCTGGTTCAACACCCATCCCCTGTGCTGCTGGAAACCCCATTAAAACAGCATAGTTTACCGCAAGAAATTATCTGCAGGCACTGTGGCCCCAGAGCACAGAAGAAACTTTAAAACAGACCCTGTATTGTCAGAAAGTCACTCTTAAAAGTGTTAGACTGCAATGATGAGTTGGACTGCTGGAGCTGCTTTAAAATAATTTTTGTCCTGCAGTTATAAAATCACTGCATAATTTAACTTGGAAGGGTCATCTAGAAGCCATCTGGTCCAGTCCACTGCTCAAAGTAGAGCCAACTTCAAAGTTAGATCAAGTTGCTCAGGACATTGCCAAAGGAGTTTGGAATATCTCCAAGGATGGAGGTGCTACACCTTCTCTAGGCAACCTGTTACAATGTGTGACCATCTCATTTTGTTAACATCTAACTGGAATTTCTTTTGCTGCAGCTTGTGTCTATTGCCTCTTCTGCTGTACTCCTCTGAGAAGAGCCATAGAGTCACAGAATAGATTAGGATTGAAAGGACCTTAGAAATCATCTCTAATTCAACCCCCTCACCATGAGCAGAGACACTTCTCAACTAGATCAGGTTGCTCAAGGCTCTGTCCCACCTGGCCTTGAACATCTCCAGGGAATGGGCAGCCACAACCTGTCTGCGCAATCTCTTCCAGAGTCTTGCCACCCTCAAAAGAAGAATTTCTTCCTAAGATCCAATCCAAACCTATTTTCATTCAATCTAAATCCATTTTGTTTGTCCTATCACCGGAAACTCTTGTAAAAGTCCCTCCTCAGCCTTCCTATAGGTTCCCTTCAGGCACTGGAAGGCAGTTATAAGGTCCCCTCAGAATTTTCTCTTCTCCAGGCTGAACAATCCCAGCTCCCGCAGCCTGTCCTCGTAGCAGAGGTTCTCCAGCCCCTGGATCATCTTTGTGCTCCTCCTCTCAACTCGTTCTAACAGATCTATGTCCCTCTCACAGTGGGGGCACCAAAACTGGATGCAGTATTCGAGGTGGGGTCTCACAAGAGCAGATTAAAGGGGGAGAATCACCTCTCTTGACCTGCTGGCTACGCTTCTCTTGATGCATCCCAGGACAGGGTTGGCCTTCTGGGCTGCGTGAGCGCCCTGACGGCTCATGTTCAGCTTCTTGTGTATCAACACCTCCAAGCCCTTCTCTTCAGGGCTACTCTCAACCTACTCTGTGCCCAGAGTAAGCCTGGCTTGCCTGCTCTTTACTCCCGCATAGGTAGCTCTACACATCAAGAAGAGTCCTCTTTTAAGGCTGAACAAAACCCAACGCTCTGAGCTTTTTCCTCCTATGTCATGTGCTCTACCTCTCTAAACAATTTAGCAGCCCTTCACTGGACCCCCTCTGGTATGTCCCTATGTTTCCTGTACTGGGCTACCCAAAACTAGACACAAGTGCTGAACAGAGCGGAAGTAACACTTTGCTGGACCTGCTGGCTACATTCCCACTAATGAATACAGCCAGTATGCAGTTCCCTTACATTTCTAGAGAAGTGCACTGATCGCTTGACATTCAGTGTGTCCTCAGGTCCTTTTCCGCAGAGCTGATCCCTGAGGAATGCCCAAGGAACCAGTCACTGGCTTCACTGACTAAAACGCTTAAAGACTAATAGTACAGTCAATTTTCCACCCACCTTACAGTATATCCAAAAATATATCATGAATTTGGAAATAATAGCTCCAATTTGCATACAAGGGTACTATGGGAGACTGTCAAATGCCTTGCTTAAGTCAAAGTGAATGACCTCCATTGTGCTCTCCTCTTCTGGTCTCACGGACTTGCGTATGTCCAGATGTCTAAGTGGTCCCTAGGACAATCTTCTTCAACTATTGGTAGTGCTTCAGTCCTCCAAAATCTGCCACTAGGAAGGGAGATCTGATGGCAGACTATCCTTGGATGATAATGTTAGGTGCTCTGCTATCCCTGCTCCAAGAGTATGTCCTTGTGTGTGTTTCTTTAAAAACTTTGGATTAAGTTGGGCCTGATGAGCGCTCTAATTTCTAAGAACATAACACCTGCCTACAGAGATAGAAAATATTGGTGTCCATATCTAAAGAAAGGCAGAACCACCCGCTGTCTGCTGAAGAGAAATAAGCACGATTGGACAAACAGGACATCAGTTCTTTCAGCAAATCACTTGAGTATAAGGTAAAATGGTGAAAGCTCTTTATCACTTGGTAATGTCTTTGCCATGGGAAATGTGGGTTGTGAGGCATAAAGATCCCGTATGCTTTTCACCAATACTGTGCCGTTCCTTTGGCAACAGTAATGTCTGTCCCCTGTGGGGGACACACCCCTAGGCCCAGCACTGAGTAGATTTGGTGGGGGAAATCTGAGCAGCAGAAAATGCGTAAGAGGCTCTTAAATCTGAGGTAATTTGTGGCCTTGAATGTAATGGATGAGTTGTGTTTGTCGGGGTTTTACCTGATCTCTCATGAGCTTTAGATGTTCCACAATTTCATTGAAAGCTTCTCTACTCCTTTCAAGAGTAGACACAATTCAGCTCTGTGCCGTTTGCCATTGTGCTTATGCGCACACATCTGTATTTATATATGCAAATGAACCTTGAGAATTAACTCCACTTTCCTGCAGCACATATTCCTTCTTTCTGAATGACAAACTTGCAACTACCAAAGCATTAATTCCTGACACAATGGCTCTGTTGCCTGCATTGCATTTGCCAACTGCCAAGTCTTTCTTTGGATGTGCAAGACATAGAGGAGAAGCCAAAACCAGCCACTGGCTATAAAATCCTACTGTACCTAATGTTTTCTTATTTGTCTCTTTTTTTTCATTGAACACCAACAAATAACTTTGACTTCGTATGGGCAGGGAGGTGATGTTGACTGCGTACCATAAACCACGATGCAACAGGTTTAACTGCATGCTCTGCCTCCAGATAAATGCTGAGATTTTTCACAAGCTTCAGCTTTTAGATGTCAATGTTTGTGTTTTGACACACATTCCTACAGATGAAAGTTTTGTCACGGAAGTATAAACTTCTAAACGGTCTTAGTTATGTTATAAACTACAAACTTGCCACTACAAAAGCCTCTCTATTTTAAAAATAATATCAATGAAAATGTTGAGGAACAAACTAGTGGTTGCAAGGCAATTCAACATTTCTTTCCATTTTTAAAAAAAGTTAAAACTTCTTTTCATTCCCAAGGAACTTTCCATCCATCACATACCCCCATAAAATTTCAAAGTGACTTTGAAATAAGATCAGCCACACGCATAAAAAAATAAAACCTTAACATTCTTTGAAAGAGAAAAGTCCTTATTTCCAATGTCTTTTTGTGTATTAATCTTTTTTTATCCCTGCTAAAGAAAGCTACTGAACAGGGGTGTCTTCCTCAGCAGTGATGCCTGTGATGTAGAAAGAGAGAAAACATCCACCATTTAAGCAGAAATACCTGAGATACTTTGAATGCCTTTCACACTTCCATCAAATACATTTCACCCCATTCAAAACAGTCAGTTGCCCTATAGTAGGTCTTGCTCCCCGCTCACAACCAACCAGGTGGCCTGACATCCCCCCGCTCTTTCCGCCCCACATCTGTAACAGGCTCTGAAAATGAGACTGGGGAGACTTCAATGTGTGTGTGGGGGGTCAATTCGATGCTCTAATGTATTTGAAAAAGGTTCCAGTAGATATATTCTCCGATTAAACCATTCAGGGAGCCCTCCCTCCAGGCAGAATCGCAGCTGTCCCTGGTGATGTGGGCGCTAAGCAGCCCCGATGCGGGGGAAGCTCAGGCTCAGAGCACGGAGCCAGCAGTGACAGCTGCCTCACTGGGGTCTCTTTGGAGATTCTGAGCCTTCCTAGAGCTCATTATCCTTCTGTCCTCAGCCAGCCTCACTGGGAACTAATCAGAAAATGACCTGAACCACAATGTCTCTTTTTTTTTACATGGAAGTGAAAAAGCCTCCAACAAGGCACAAGTTCACAAAGTCCTTTAAGATACCTTTGAAGTAACCAGTCCTTATTTAACATGTCTGGTCTAAAAGTTAAACCAGAAAGTTAATGCCAGCTCTGCAGCATTCGGGTATACAATTTTTTTTTATCTTAATGATTGTAAATGCAAACTACTATCTCATCTGTTTTGTCCTTCTACACTGCTGTCCTGTTCTCCTCTCCATCACCACTTTGACCTCTCTGGATACTCTTCTCACCTTGATAAGCATTTCCTGAGCTCTCCTTCTTCCCTGTCTTCAGTATCAATGTCCACTGATTGCCCCATCTTGTCTGGTTTTCTACCACAGATATGCAATTGCAGGATCACTGCCATTGTCCAAAACATTAACTCTGAAAACGTTAGTTGCCATTAAATTCTAAAAATGCTCTAGACAATACCTGTGTTTGTACAAGTTCAACTTCAGGTATGGACTCTGAAGAGACAACGGGTAGACTTACAGCTGTCTGAAGTGACAAAAAATAAAACCTTGAAACAAACGAGCCGTAACAAGTGAAAAGACTGTAGTGCCAGCACATCTGAGGTCAGAGCAGGCACAAAGTAAATATCCTGTGAGCTCCAGGACCACTCAAGACTCTCCAGAACAACCACAGCACTGAAGAAGCCGACAGAGTTTTATTATAAGCAGCTGAAGACTTACTGCACTGAGCTTGACAATGTCTTCCTAAGCTGAAAGGACACAAGTTTACACAGTGTGCAACTGAAGACTAATTCAATACCCTAAAGTCTTCCCCGTAGCCATTTCATTGACTTCAAGGGAGCTATTTCGCCAAAGTATTATGAGAATATTTTTATTTCGATAAAATGGCTACTACGTTGCCAGAATTAATTCCAACAGCTGTTTTAGCAATTACAAAATCACTTAACTAATTATCTCAAATACTTTTTTGGCCATCTCCACTATGATAAACACCTCAAACTAAATTACACTGAGTAAACTGCAGTGGGATTGTACAAAATCTTGGCTTTGGCAGAGATAGGGTGGAAGTTAGTGCTTGGCACTTTATGTCATCAGCATTATAACGATTCAGCTAGAGTATATATAATTTAGTTGCTGACCTTACATTATTATATAATTAAGGTAATTTAAGTAATTACTTGCTAAAAAGACTAATTTTGTTCATCAACATAAAGACCCTCAAAGCACAGCAATATGAGGGAATTAGATTCCAATGCAGTAATTTGGGGAGAATTAGAACCTCCAGTGAATAAAGCGAAACAGGAGTAAGCAGTAAAACGGAAGAAAGGACAGTGGAAGTTCATGAAACCTCGTTACTACTCTCTGTTCTGTCACAGACATCCCCTGAAACTCCTCAGTACTCTAAACACAGCAAGGATTTTCTTGATGCATGTAAAACATCCACTGTGAGACTTCTAACTGTAAACTTAAATTTAATAATTAAGGAAGCTAAAACTCACTTTCCCAAGCCAGACAAGCAAAAATCTTTCCTTAGAGATGTCTGTAATCAGAGTGACTCGTTTGAAGATAATTTTGCCTCCCCTCTACAAAACAAGATTATCCTAGAAGATCCTAACAAATTAACTGTTTAATTGAGTATACCAAGTAGGCAGCAATCGCAGCTATTTCGAGCCATAAGCTCATCCATAAAAATAGCCCACCTCATTCCTGCACAATAATGTAATTTTAAACCACAGAGTTTTTCCTCTGGAGACATGACTTATTATAAATGATCGTATTAAACACTGGCATCTTTTGCAAACATACCAAGAATTAAAAGGAAGCCTTAGATGCCAAAAGCATGTTGCATCTGAGAAACTTCAAGAAAAGTTTTCTGATTACTGTCAATTCATGTATCTTTTAGAGGTGACAACCTGCTTGTTTATCTCTGTTCAGACATTGTAAAACTTAGTTTCTGTCTTTAAAATTTGCAAAAAACAAATACTCTTATAACAGAAAATAATTTATCCAGCTTTAAATTTTGCTTATGGTTGTTTCTGATGCTATTTTGATTTGGATGATCACATGTACCTTCTTTTATGACAGGAGGAAGGTTCTGTTACAAGTAATCAATATTTTGTTTATTAAATAACTAAGGACATGTTTGAGGATACAGTTGAGAACTTGATTATTTGCTGGGTCTATAAAACACACTAATTAAAATTTTAGGTTACAAGAAGCCTACCTAAGTATTTAACAGAAGAAGCTACACTTGAAGAGACTATTTAGTGCTTCAAGAAAGTGTTCCATATAAATAATATAAACTTCCAAAGTACTTTATCTATAAAGCCAGGAGGCTTTGATATATACAATTTATATTTTTAATGCAAGTGAAAACTTTCAAGCGCTCTTAAGAATGTCAAGCTTAAGAACTCACAAGACTTCAATGATATTGAGAAGAATACAGGTTTTCAAAATAAAATTTCAAAGACCTATCAGAGCCTTATTCATTAAGAATGGAAAGTACTGCCCAATTCAGAAACATCATTGCAAGGTGAGAAACTCATCACTGAACCTACACATAAGGGAGAAAGCAAAAGGAGGATCCCCAAAGAGATCCGAAATAATCTGATGGCATTTTGGAGATAAACTGCCACGCAGACTCAAACATGAAGAAATTATGGCACTTGCAAGGGTTACATATTAGTGGTGTTGCTTTATTTGAACATTGAAATCATAAAATCATAGAACGTCTTACATTGGAAGGGACATTAGGAGACCATCTAATCCAACCCCCTTGCCATGGGCAGGGATGCCCTTAACTGGACCAGGTTGCTCAAGGCCTCATCCAACCTGGCCTTGAACCCCTCCAGGGAGGGGGCAGCCACAACTTCTCTGGACAAATTATTCCAGTCTTGCCACCCTTGTACTGAAGAATTTCTTCCTAAGACCCAATCTAAACCTATTTTGCTTCAATCTAAATCCATCTCGCTTGTCCTATCAGTGGACACGCTTGTAAAAAGTCCCTCCCCAGCCTTCCTGTAGGTTCCCTTCAGGCACTGGAAGGCAGTTATAAAGTCCCCCCGGAGTTTTCTCTTCTCCAGGCTGAACAATCCCAGCTCCTGCAGCCTGTCCTCGTAGCAGAGGTTCTCCAGCCCCTGGATCATCTTTGTGCTCCTCCTCTCAACTCATTCTAACAGATCTATGTCCCTCTCACAGTGGGGACGCCAGAACTGGATGCAGTATTCGAGGTGGGGTCTCCCAAGAGCAGAGCAAAGGGGGAGAATCACCTCTCTTGACCTGCTGGCCACACTCCTCTTGATGCATCCCAGGACAGGTTGGCCTTCTGGGCTGCAATGAAATGTCGTCGTAACTCGGATTTCATTAACAGCTCATTGCAGTCAATCCCAAACAGCAAGACAACGTAAGCCAACTGAGGTAAGACAGGATCTGTGAGGGATTTAGCTTGAATTTAAGTTGCTCAATTTTCATTAAACTTTCTGTCTCAAATTATTCCTCAAATAAACTGGAGGTTAAATGACATTTAGATTTTAAGTGAATACTTTCAGAGTTGCTTCATCAAGTAATTGAATCAAAGCGCTCCTCCAGTAACAAAGCTTCCTGGGACTTGCCTTCTTGATAACATTTTCAGTCTTGCTAGGTCAAAACAAAGACTCTCCTTTCTAAACAGACTTGTCATTAGAACTAGTTGGATTATCTATTTGTGTTTCATCTTAGGATTTCACATCACTTGCCTCCATGATAAAAGTAGAGTTGCAGGGGTGACGCAGTTTGCATCTTTCCTAGGGAATAATGGAACTAATGTGGAGTTTTAATGTTTATTTTTTGACAACATTTTTATATGAAGAAAGAAAGAAAAAAATATTTCTGATTAATTCCTTCCATTTCCTTTGTTTGCTTACTTTTGTCAGGTTTTCCTCCAGGGCATGGGAAGAATCTTTATGGTATGACACTAATAGGACTGCCATGTCCCTGAAATTGCATGGCATGAACAATTACATGTAATTCAGCTTACGGTTTCCTCAGAGGCTTCCTCAAAGGCTCCATTATTTGGTTCCCGACTCTTAAAATCTTTTCTCCTTCACATCTACCAACACTAAAAAGGATAAAAGAAGACTTCATCAGAGCCTAGTGCTACCCTACAATGGGAAAAATCTTCAGCATACCGAACAAAGACTAAAGGGATACAGTTGCTGGGTGCTGTAGAAGGGTACATTCAAATGGGAAATGAGGTGAAGGTTTTCACATTAGTTAACCACTGTCAAGGAACACGGAGGACTGCCCATCATGAATCAAACTAAAGATGAAGGGGATTTTCAAGTTATGCTCTTGCTCCATCATAAAAGTATGTGATCATCGGCTGAAACCCTATGGCCTTTCAGGAGGTAATCAGAGGCCTCATCTGTGGTCTTAAACTCTACAAATATATGGAGGAAAAATATCTCTTATATGTGAGCCAAAGTGACTACAAAGAAATAAAACATGTTGCATAAAAAAGAAAGGCTACAAGGATATTAAATGATAAAGGGAAAGCAACAAACTGCTAATAAACAACAGTAACTGGCATGAAGAGGGTTCATTTCCAAACGCTTTTAATGGAAAAAATGGTGGGAAAGTTTGGCTTTACAGTAGAAAGTTGTGATAGTTTTGAGGAGTAAAAAAGCTGGGAGAGCTGTATTCCAGAAATGGAATACTGAAGGACAAACTTCTGCTGTGTAAATGAGACTTTTTCCTTTCATCTCTAAATAATTTTTAGCGATTTTAACATCTAGGCAAAATAGCTTACTTTGTTTTCCATAAGATAGGAAAGAAAATTTATGTGGTTTTTGCTAGTTCTTATGGCCTTGGGTTTCATGTCAGCCATCTAAACACAGTTTCATACAAGTAAATGATAGACAGTATTGAAGACAACAACAAAAAAATCTGTAAACCTACATGCAGTCTAGGTTTTCAGTGTGAGAGTATTAATGTGCTCATCATTCTTCAGAATTGAGCCACTTCTAGAGGGAGTTCAAAAATAAAATACAGTAAGTAGGATGAAATATTTTCGGTCATGATATACTTCCATTCCACCTTACAACCTGGGAATCTTCTAGATGAAAAAGTCATGATATATTTCCATTCTACCTTACAACCTGGGAATCTTCTAGATGAAAAAAAAGTCATTTCCAGGAGTAAAATAAAATAATATGACAACATAAGTAAATGATTGTTGTAAAATATTTGCTCTCATCCATGAGCATGTAAGCTCTTGCTGTCCTTGCTGGGGATAAATCTGATAACCACTCTAAGAAGTATTGCGAACGAAAGGTGTGTGAAGAAGTAATCTTCGTGACACATAGCCAGCATATCAGCTGATGCTGATTTTTTCAGCTAATTCTGTGTGCTCCAATTGACCTGCAGCTTCCTTATTTCTGGAGCTATTAGCATCCTCCCTATAACTTCAAGGCTATTTCCTGAAATTGGCTTTTTATAATATTAGTCTAGTATGACTGGCATGAAATAAAACCCTGACAATCAAAAAAAAGGGGTTTTTTTCTAAAGGAGTTTCTCTAGAGAATCAGGTCAAAAGCCTACTTCTAGTCTTGAACACTTGGAACACATGAAAGAAAGCTTTGGTTTAGAGGCTTAGATGTCTACACACAAAGTTGATAATTGTTTTCTCTTTTTTTTCTGTTTATTGCTTTTGAAGAAATTCAGTCTGAGACCTAGGATGCATCAAAGAAAGATGTGTATTTGGATGAGCTTTGTTTGATGGCAAAAGCTCTTCCTTATTAAGTCATCAAAACAGCCTGGAGTGAGAACGTAGCAGAACCCTTCAGGAAAAAGAGTACCAAGCATCACCGAGGACAATCACAGGGCACAGAAACTCCACAGCTTTTATGTTCTCTCTTTTTATGTGCACGCAATTAGGGAGCTAGATGTCACACGTGTGAAGAGCCAAGGTGTCTGATCCAAAACTCATCAAGTCGGTATAAACATGCCCTTTGACTTCAGATGCGCTTGGGATAAGCCCTCAAAGATTTTAGCAGTAATGAGTCAGAGCTTTTCCAACATCACTGAGATAATCTTCCAGGTGGGGGTGGTGGAGGGCGGTTTCAAAAGCAGATCTGAGCTCTGCGCATTGGTTACAATTCATCAGAGAGGATACTTTTTTTGGTCAGACAGGGATTGATTTTCTTATATTCTCTATCATGGTGCAAAGTCTTTGCAGTAATACCCACCACATGTGTACCTACCTAACCTCTTGCTGCTGCAACAATTTAGGCCACTAACGATGTGCTTCATTGTTATAGTTTTGGCTTTTGTTCTGTTTCAAAAAAGGTCTTAGTTTGCATAGAGTGCTAGACATGTCTTACAGCCTACGGATATGGGGACTGACCTGCTGGAGAGCAGTGTAG
>NW_009712448.1:0-1686 GCF_000703405.1 Apaloderma vittatum
CTCAGTGATTTGAATTGCTTAATAGTAAAAGAAACATTCTAACCAAGAAAGAAAGATAACAGAATTCTTTCTCTCTCTTTTTCATTACACAGTCCCCTCTCATCCACTGTATTTAGGATGAAGAAGTTTTAAGCTGCATTTTGGCAGCTGCCTGCTTTATCGCTGGAGGGTGAGATGCTTCTGAGATCAAGAAAAAAATGTTAACACACGTGTTTTACTTACCTTTTACACCTGGATCTTTGTCTTATGTTTTCTAAAACAATAAAAGAAAATGTTTTAGTTCAAAGACACCAAGTCTTGGCTCAGGAAAAAAAACTGCTGCAGTGAGGTAGGACTGGCATTCCCTGGCAGCTTGCCCTCTTTACGACTAACAATGGAGAAACCAAGATTACTTTTGAGGAAAACTATGCAAGGGAGCAGTGCTGGATCTGTCATCACACCAGCAATCCACTTGTGTAGTTTCATGCATTAAATCTTCGTGTGAGTATCAGTAGCAGGGTCAGCCTGGGAACAAGGATGGTGAATTATAGGGTTTTTTGCTTGGCTACTTCATCAGTTATTTCCCTCAAGCTCAGCGACTTTTGGCTGTGGGTCATCCATGAATTTTCATGTATTCCTTCCTCTTTCTGCAGACTGTTGTGATTTGTATTTTTAAAGACACATGGATGCTGAAAAATTGTACTTTTGGTACGTGGGTCAGCTGGCAAATTCATCTCACATTAGCCCAGGCTGCAGAGTCAGTGAGGATCTAATTGGGTAGAATCAGCAGCAAAATGCTTTGGTGTTCCAGGTAAACGAGCTGAGCTGGATTAATAGAATCAGTGTAATTTTGCAGGGTATGAAAAAGATAAAACTGCTTTCAGTGTGTTTTATATGGATTTGAGTACATTTACACTCCCTGGGTTACGGATCAATTTGAACACTTGAACATCCGTAAATCCATGGGCCCTGATGGGATGCATCCGAGGCTGCTGAGGGAGCTGGTAGAAATCATTGCTGGGCCACTCTCCATCATCTTGGGTAAGTCGTGGACAACAGGTGAGGGGCCTGAAGACTGAAGGAAGGCGAATGTCACTCCAGTCTTCAAAAAGAGCAGGAAGGATAACCCAGGTAATTACAGACCGGTCATCCTCACTTCCATCCCTGGAAAGGTGATGGAACAACTTATCCTTGGCGCTGTCTCTAGGCATATCAAGTCTAAGAAGGTTATTAGGATCAATCAGCATGGCTTTGCCAAGGGAACGTCATGCTTGACCAGCCTGATAGCCTTTTATGAAGACATAACCAGGTGGATGGATGGTGGCCATGCAGTGGACGTGGTCTTTCTGGATATCAGCAAGGCATTTGACACCGTCTCCCACAGCACCCTCATAGGTAAACTGAGGCAGTGTGATCTGGATGACCAGGTAGTGAGGTGGGTCACTAATTGGTTGAAGGGAAGAAGTCAGAGAGTTGTGTCTAGCGGAGTCCCTCAGGGGTCAGTACTGGAGCCAGTGCTGTTCAATATATTCATCAATGCAATAGATGAGGGAATAGAGAGCACTGTCAGCAGATTTGCTGATGACACAAAACTGGGAAGAGTGGTTGACACACCAGAAGGCTATGCTACCACTCAGCGAGATCTAGACAGCTTAGAAGGCTGAGCAGGGAGAAACCTGATGAAGTTCAACAAGGGCAAGTGTAGAG
>NW_009712449.1:0-1864 GCF_000703405.1 Apaloderma vittatum
CATCTTTCCATCTACTTTCAGGCAATTCAAATCTATACCTTCTTTGGGAAGTGAGGTGTACCTATTATTACCTAGCTTGAGGCTAGCTCTGCTGAGAAAAGGGACATGACTTTTCTGGAAGTCAGAACGCACAGGGGAACCTGTACTCAGTGACTTCCCTGGTCCCTCTTTCCTTCCAATTCCTCCCAGCACACACAGGGATGGTGGTGGGATGAGAAGCAAGTTTGCTCTCCAAGTCTCCATCCCTGCTAGAGAGCCGGGGATACGGGGCAGGCGGGATGAAGGAATGATAGCTGAGCCAATTTTGAGCAGGTGCTTTTAACAGGAGGATTTCAGCAGTGAGCATCTGGAAGCAATGGCTTTTACAGGGTTTCACATTTGCAAAGTAGAGCTGAGGGCTGCAGTTTTCCCATTTGAAAAATAACTTTTCTATTGTTCATTGTGTTGGCTCAGATGGTAACTATTCAAAACTTGGGCTCGAAAAGCTGTCTTGCAAGCTGAAGATGATCAAATACGCACAGGGCTAACTCCACAGGAATCTCTGAAAAGCCTGTTCATGTCGCCATTTCACCACAATTTTTTAAAAAAAGTAAAACTAACACAAACTAAAAACTGCCACAATACGTAAGAAAGAAATTAATGACAATCTGGATTATTAACACAGAGAATGAGCAGACCTGAACTCCATCTGGTACTCCCAGGGTTTAGCCACAGATTATCCCATCAGGAGAGGCTGTGAGCTGCAGACCACATGGCAACTGTTGTGAGCAAAAGGGAGGGATGGGGACAGTGCAGACCTGCCCTTTTCTAATCTTCAGGGGCTCAGGGACCTGCAGCCAGCTCCAACAGACTGTCCCTGTCAGCTCTGGTGGCAACTGAACCAGAGTGCATTAAAGTTGTACCATGACAGCAGTTGAGTAGAATAAATTATGTATGGCCACTTTCTACAGTGAGAAGGCAAAGAATAGGTTTGGTACCCGCTCTCCACTTTACCAGAGATACAGCAGGAGGCTCTGGCTGCTAGAATAACTGCTTCAGTGGATACAAACCCAAAAAACTATATGCCCTGCATTGACAGGCAAAATCACCAGGGAGCATCCTTTGTTGTGACTTTCCCCATCAATGTAGAGCCACTGCTTGGAGAGATAGAGGGCTTATGCCTCTTTCTACAGATTTCAGCCTACTTCCCAAAAATTGTTACAGAGCAACAGCAGTGGACAGACACAATGAAATAGCAGGGGTCCTGCTCACAGCAACCCCCCAACAGTCTGCATGGCCATACCGAGGAGGAAGGAATGCCACCCACTCTTCCTGGCCAGGGGCCAGAGACTGACAGTAAAGAGCAGCCTTGAGCCCATGAAGCAAAGAAGGGGTTTCCTCCCACTTAGAGTAAAATGTGGAGGGAGTGGCCCCAGAGCCAATTTTCTAGCACGGGCCAGGAGGAGCTGGCACACCTTCCCTGAAGTCCTGTGCAAGGGCCAAGTGTTGCTATGAGCAAGCTGCTTGCCCTTCTTTGGGAAAAGAGTGGGGCAACGAAGATGTTCAGCAGAGAGCATCTCTAAGGAGAGTACAGTCCCCCAGGTAGCCCCTCAGTGCAGTGTCCCACCTCCCCTTGCTCTCAGAACGCTGCCCTGGCTGAAGGAGATGCTTTCCAGTGTGGGTGCAGGAAGTTCATGGGAATCAAATGATCCCCTTAGCAAGGGGAGCAGGTTCTGTGCACACTGGCAAAATACATATTAAAAAAAGAGACATTTAAGGAGGCCAAGGAGGCAAAGAAACCATCAGAGGAGCAGGCAGAAAGGCCCCAGCAACGGGCAAGAATGGGAGTGAACAATAGAGCAGCCAGAGATGAGGGAGAGGTGTA
>NW_009712449.1:1932-52204 GCF_000703405.1 Apaloderma vittatum
CAGCAGCTAAGAGTGACCCAAGGGTAACCTGTGACTTAGGGTGACACTGCCAGTGTCCTTGTTCATGCACTGTGCAGGGAGGGCACCAGTAAGGTGGCCTCCCCAGGGACATTAGGCTCCACTGAGGCCCTGGGTGCTGTTGGAAAGAATAGAACAACAGGAGAGTGATGGAAAAGGAACCTTCAGATAAGGGCTGCATCTGGGAGGAACAAGGCATTTACATGGGATGAGGAACTAAACCTGGAGCTTGTGAAAGAAGTGAAGAGGGAACCAAAGGTGAAAGGTCTGTCTTGGGCTGAGGAGCTGCCCACCAAGGCACAGCCTGGGGGAGCATGCAGTGCATAGCTAAAATCTTTACAAGTAAGGCTTCCTAATGAAAAACACTAAACAACTTTCACAGCAGTTTTTCCTGTGAAAAGCTGTTATATTGTGTTATGTCAATTAATCATGGTTTCAGCTTGCATATGGGATAAAGTGTGCCATGATGTCCCACAGCTACCTCATTTCATCCTCTCCCTTGCCCAGCCACTTGGCCTAAGCCTCCTCTCAATCCTCTGCGTGGCCACAGTTCCCGTGGATCTGGAGAACAGTTGCTCTATTGGGAGCCTTCACCAGAGGCTGAAGCAAGATTTTACATAGAAATAGTAGGAAAACAGGGAGGGAGACCTCTTCGTCTGCTCCAGCTGACTCCCCTGAAGGTGCCAGCTCCCCCGTCATTTCCAGCAGAGCCGGCGGCACAGATTCTGGTGGCAGCCGAGTGCTGGTGGCAGCCGAGTGCTGCAGTGTGATGATTGCTGCTGGCAAGTCCTTCCTGAGAGCCGCTCTCCCAGGTGCTTCCTGACATCTGCCTGGAGCTTGCATTTTGCCTTTGTCTCTTAGCCATCCCCTTTCTTGTTGACTAAAAAGCTGCCCTCATAGGGCCAGCAGTGGTTTTGCTAACTTTGGTCTGCACCTGGCTTACGCGTCAGACCAGGGGCTTCTGCTGACTGGAACCTGCCTGTTTGCCCAGCTTCTTTGCTCCTGAAAGGGACTAACGGTTACAGCTGTGTCACTGTGGCTGCTCTTTCTGTGCATTAAGCAGAGAAAGTAGCAGATTTGGTTTTGGCCTCAAAGTCACAGTAAATTTTCAGAGATGCAAAGATTCAGAGCAATTGATTTCACAATCTAATATTTGCTTTGAGATTCATTTTAATATATAGAACAAGTTATTAAAGTTTCCTCCAATTGGTGTGTCTTTTAATGATTCATTTCAGGGACATAACACAGTAGCATTCAAGTTAAAAAAGCATATAGCATTTAATAGAGCTTTTTTCTTCTCATGTGAATTTTCAAGGGTAATTTTTTTAAACCTACAGGCTGTTGGGGGATTTAGGTGCTTCTAAAAAAGCTGAAGCCATTAGCAATGGTTTGAAATGTCATGTGCAGCCTGTGGAACTGTGTAGATTTAAATTAGAGGATTTGAACGTGCCGTGCAGCCTGGCCTGAATACATCCCAGACCTGATCTCACCAGCACAAACTTCAGGATAAACAGAAGAGCTATTTGCCATTAGAGATGCTCTAAGTGCGTGTCTGGAAGCTTAGCTTATGCAGTCTGTGATGAAGGCTGTAAATTCAGGTGCCAGATTTTGTACTGAGCCAAGGCAAGCACTCTGCACTGTTGTTGAGGGATAATATCCACCTTGAATGAAGTAGAAAGCTTTCCCAACTGCCACAGCAAGAGTTGTCTCTTCTCACCTCAATGCCTATACTAGCAATCTTTGCTGGGAGAAGAATACCAGTGAGTAATACTCTTGAGTACTGCCTGATTTCGATTCACCTCATTGAAGTTCGTGAATCAATATGTCACAATTGCCCACAGGTAAATTTTGCAAGCGATCCTGTGCTCTACCAGCAAAACAGAACAGACATTTCCCAATACAAAAGTATCTAACCTGGGAACAGGCACTGCCTTAGCTCCTCTGCCACAGATCACACATCTCCCTATGCACATCCTCAACATAGTGCCAGCAGAAGTCTACATACACATTTGAGAGATAAAAATTATTTTTCAGTTTTCTGTTTTGCATGGATAGTTTTCCCTTTATTTCAGAGTAATTGGTAAAATTATACTTAAAATAATACTGCACCAGAAGCAGCAACACAAGACCAACATCTCAGTGTCAACCAGGGCAGATGAGTAGGAAGGGGTTACTGAATTCCCTAATCACAGTCAGGCTCCAAAGGGCTGTCGATTCCAATCCCTCAAAGCTGCCAGCTCTAGTTTGCAAGTTGCTTTTATGGGTAGCTAGTACTAGCATACAGAAATAAGTCAGCACAACAATTAAAACATCTCACCATGGTCTTTTGTTTCCTTTCAAGTTGCAGGATAATGGTATGGCTATGCAGCGGTCACAGACACCAGTAGCAGCCTCAGTGCAGGAGCTCAGGGACTACATCAGGAAAATCTGCCCAGCTGCATTATGATAGCCTCAAACATATTCCTGCATTTGGGATCGAGTGCCTCCATCACCACCATCTTCTGCTCTTGCACTACTTTTTATCACAGCAAAGGACTTTGTTCTGACTCACTTCCTATGAAGCTCTCAAACTGCTGCTGTATCTGCCCCTTGGAAGTGTCAAGTGAAAGACAGATTGATGTTATCTGAGCAGGATTGTCTAATTTGAAAGGTAAGTTAATGATGATACATACGAGTCCTGACTTCACTGGCTGCATCCACCCTGGAGTGGTTAATTCTTGGAAGCTAAGACATTCACCTAGGTGTAGGTTCTGGCAAAACAGGTTGACTTTATGCTTCACTGTCAGGATCATCCCTTAAGTCTAGACATACATCTAACACTGTCCTGTGCCTTTTCTTTCTTTTTCTTTTCATTAATAGACTAAGACAGCTCAGTACTTCTCTCACTGATTTATGCATGTGCATATACACCCAAATCTGTGCATATTCCACATCCAACAAAGCCTGAGAAAATGTGAGTTTTGCAGACACTTTCCTAGAACAGGTGTCTTGCATTAAGCCAAACTAAATAAATATGGGACATGTAATGAAACAAACAGCCCTGGATGATAACAGTCAGTCAGCTTTTCACACAAACAGTGCCTTTTCTTATTAAGGATCTGCTGTCTATTCTCGCAGGAACTACTTCATCAAAGTGAGACCAAGCGGCCAGCTATTATTTCTACCCAGCATAAGTGATATTCCCAATAACTTTCAAGTTAGAGTTTAGTAGCATCTGAGTCCTGTGTGGAGCTATAGGAAACAGAGTGCCACACCACCTGCCAAGCCAGTGAGGTGTATGTTTCCTCTCACTCCAAGCGCTACTGTGGAGAAGCCCAGACAGAGGTCATCCTCCCAACTCCAAAAATGAGCATGATCGCACCTGTGCCATCCTCTAGATGTCCAAAGTTACAGATCTGACTGATGTTGTGCACCCAGATCTGCATCTCCTCCTCGGTTTTGGCTACCAGGTAAAAGGTGCGGTAGGTAGTTTTCACAATGAAGACAAAGTTGTTCTGAAATTCCTTCTTGATGAAGTTGGGTCCAGAGTGCTTCAGCACTTCACACTCGTTGAGGTCGATGATCCGAATGGGCTTTTTGGCGTGGTTGTTCCTGTAGTACTCCAGCACATCTGGGTTCCCACTCATGCGGCCTCTGCGCAGCACGAACCAGCGCTTCCGCCATGCCTGCAAATGACACAAACAGGGCCCCCGCATAATACATCAGTCAGCCCACACATGCGTATTTTCCTTTATGTTTTCTACTTGTTTTGATAAGCTGGACAAATTGTGACTTTAAAGTGTTTGCAATCAGTTTGTATTTGTGATGGAAAAAAAGGCAGAAAGTTGCCCCTTTGGATGTCAAGAGGAGCAAGACTTCTACTCCCTCTCACCCTCACAGCATGGTATAATCAAAACGATCTGATGCTTCATTATCTCATCAATAGAAGAGATTATAACACACTTTTCTTTGTGAAATTAAAATACCTAGGAACGCACCCTGTGTTGCAGTATGTCAGCTAATACCTGGCAACAAACACCTTTTACCCAGGAAAGACAAGGCATCCAGATGACCAGCGTAGTTAACCTCCCACGGTTTTCAGCACTGATAAAAAGCTGTTCATGAGCTGCCAGTTACTTCTGAAAGCCCAGAACAAACTTTAGGGGAGTTGTAATGCTAAAAATTTAAACAAGAAACTTCCAAAACTTACAGAGGATGTCTATTTTCATAAACAGTCAAATCAAACCAAACTGGCATGCATTGATATATTTTAGACCCTTGTGATTGAAGGTACAGGTCCCATACAGGCTTAAATAAAGTCCTGAAAATACTAAGATGCAGCATTGCTTTATAAAGCTATATGCAAGTTTCTAGGAGCAAAATAACACATTTTCCTTTTTTTCCAGCAGCTGTTTTTGTTCATCAACAGTTTAACTGCTTCTGTGTTGATTACAGCTGTCACCAACACAATTTGAGAGCCAGAAGAGACCCACCCTGAGGTCTATTCCACTGAGAAAAGGTAAAATGAGACAGTGGGAGCTTGCCCCTTACCAAATTCCATAACAATTGCATTGCATAAAGTTGTGCAAACCTGCAAGGTCTGGGTGTCTGCCAGGGAACAGCTGAAGCTAAGGTTGCCATTGCTCCAGGTCCGATGGTAGCCAGATATCAGGCACTGCTGATGTATCTGTAAGAGCTCATACAGCCACCAACTGTTTTAATTGCCTTCATAAGAGTTAAAAGTTAATAAAAATATATTTAAACAGCCACCTTCCTACCTGAATCTTATTTAGATGCTTTTTGCAAAATTACTAGTTATAACAAACCTGAGTATTCTTACAAACCTGGGTGACAGCTCATTTTCCAGTTAAAAATCATGCTAATTTTGCTGGGAGTAGATCTGTTTAAAGACAAAGCCTTAAGGCAAAATAAGTGAGTTCAGGGTGTTTTCACTAAGATGCAAGAGTCCTTTGTGGCACCGTTTAGGATCAAGAGAGGCACTAAAGTTTTCATTGACACTGAGTTCCCATGGGCATGATGACAGTTAAAACAGTTAAAATGATCAAAAATCATTTGCAAGAAATTTTTTTTTCTACTCAAAAGAAGCCTCCTTGCAGCACAGCAAGCTTTTTCACAGTCTGTCAATATTCATCCACAAATTTATCTAGAAGTCTTTTCAGCCTGGCAGTACCTTAATCTGTTTTGAAAGCAAAAGACTCTTTAAAAACAATATACAGGGACCATAGAATGAAATATCACAGAGGGAACTCTTGCAAGGCTGAATAATCTCATACTATCCTGTGTAAAGAAGGGGCTTTCATAGGGGGTGGGAGACACATGAGGAATTAACAGGAAACAGAGGTGAGATGCAAAGCATATCACAAAAAGAAACTAAGTCTCACCTTCCTGACTTGTTGAGGTTTGAAAGTGATATAGTCTCTACTGAAAGCGGCTAGAGATAATAGATTACTGAGATACCTCAGACAATTCTAATTTTGTGAAAGCCAGGAAGAAAAAAGAACACACCAGCACCCACATAACACAGAAAAAATATTTAATGAAGAAAACATTCTCCTGACTAGCAAGCTTCAACACTGGAATGCAGTTCAGCAAGTACCCCACATATATAGTCCCAGAAGGCGTCTGCATCTCTGCCAACTTCAATCCAAGTGCTGCATAGGCTTAACACACCCCACATCTGGACAGAAAGGTCTCACCCTTAAATGACAAAAGAGAAACACTTCAGAAGGTGTAAGCTAAAGGAAACCTGTTATTTTGCATCCCAGAGAAGCAGGCTGCTAAGACAGAGGAGCAAGAGCCATCCGTTCTCTCCCCAAGCCTACACACTCACTTCCCAAGGCTGCCAGCCCTGCAGCTTAAATACACTTGGGCCCTTCTGATGGAAATTGGAGAGAAATCATCTGCATGTGAGCAAGCTGAGGAGGGAGGGGAGGAGGTAAGATGCGGGAGCAGCTGGGGTCACCCTGTCTAGCTGACACCCACACAGCTGTGGGGAGGTGGGAGCTCAGCCCTGAGTACAACACCCTTACACAAGATGGCCCAGTCACCATTTCTTCAGCACTTTTATTTTCAGGAGTCTGAAGCAATCTGTAGTTTCAGCACAACCCAAGCAGCTGCTGAGAAGAAAGAGAAAACTGCAGCTGTGCTTTGTGGAAAAACTCACAGCCCCTCCATTTGGAGGCAAAGGCTGGCTTTAGTGTGGTGTGAGCAGCTGTGGCTTTGCTGGTTTTGGTTTTGTACTCACCCAGAAGTTGCCTGATAACCTGTATCCTTGCAGGTATACAATTTGATCAAGCTTATCTTCTGGCTGGCATTGTGAGACGGGATGGAGAGGTGCCCAGTCAGAGCAGCTTATTATAGCAGAGGAGAGCAGGGCTGAGGGTCTGTGGGAAAACACTCATAGTCATGAAAACAGGGCTGAAGGAAAGTAATGTTAGATAGTTGCCCAAATCTGCACTGCTCTTGGGAAGGGTGAGCCTCCCCTCTCCATCTCTCTCACGACCACCCTCACTGCCTTACCCAGGCTCATGGCAGGGCCTGTGCAGCCAGCCCTCTGTCCAGCTGAAAACTGAAAACTTCTTTTTATTTTGAGGGTAACACATGAACTGTAGGAAACACGAGAAAGGTGAGGGGCAGCGAGGGCCAGAGAAACTGCCCTTTGGTGATAATGCAAGCTTGGACACACTAACAGCCCTTGGCTACTGTCATTCATTGCCCCAAATGTTAATGTGCTCTGAAACTTATGGTGGCATCTTTCTGCAAGCTGCAGGGACCAGAGCAAATAACCTGACCGTGCTGCTGACCCACCGTTGGATGTGGAGTCCAGAGGAAGGAGAGGCAGCTTTTAAATGGGCACAGCCTGAGTCAGTAGCATAGAGGCACTCTCAGCCTCAGATCTTCAGACTTGACCCCTCTTGACATCAATGAAGGTGCCACAGCAGGGTAGCAGCAGCGCAGTGATGGCATAGCATGGCTCCTGATGGGGAGTTTGCTGGTGCTGCCCTGTGCTTTGCCTGCTGCCAAAGGGACCCATCTCAGGGAGAAAAACATTGGAAACAGCCTCATCCCATGCTGCGAATTGGAGAGAGCTGCCAGCCCAGTGCCTCAGCCTGCAGCCCTGCCTGAGCACAAGCAGGCCAGCACCAGGGGGCGGATAGGAGGACAGGAAGGCAAGGGACCAGGTCTTCCCCAGGTGCCAGCTCTTAAGATCAGGTTCATTGTACCATAAGACTGCATCCACAGACACAGAGTGCACTTGCAGTTTGCCTCTCCGGGCTTCTTTTTCCCCGCTCCTACTCTCTAGGAAGAAAGTGGCATCAGCTACCAACATAGCTACCTGTGTGGGTGGGGTTGAAGGACAATCTTGTGCATCTCTTCTCCCATTTGACATATCCAGTCTCCCCTCAATTGCTCATTCCCATTTTGAAATTTTCACCAATATCTGCCTGTTTTACTTCAAAACATTTTTGCTATCCTACAATGCTGAATATACAATGCACTGAGTTTCTGAGATAGTTGCAGCTTGCCTGCAACCATCATGAATAAGTTTGCCATTACCAATACACAGGACTTGCCCTGCTCTGTGGTGTAGACTAAGCAGGGGCTTTGGCACACCTTTCAGCATGAGGCTTTTATCTCCAAGAGTCAAACATAATCTCCTCATTTTCATGACATTTGCCTGCAATGAGCTACACGTCTCCTTTCCCCAGGGAAAGTCACGTCATGCACTATGCAGCCTACTCTACTGGAGCAGGGAGCGAGGCTCCGTGGCCCTGGGCCAGAGGCACAGAGGGCACCTGGCACCTCCCAGCCCCTACCCTGCAAGGCAGCAGTCATGCCCCATGATATCTCTCCAGTGCCCACTCGAGCCCCATGGCAAAGCATGGTGGGATTTTACACAGTTGTACACACTCCGTAGTTTTCTTTTTACCACCTATCAGTCACAAGGCAGCCTCCTCCTTCCCCTGTTACAGTTCTTCTCATCATCCCTGGTTTTCTGTCTTTCTCACCATGAGGATGTGGTGTGGTGTGGTGTGTACTTGCCTCCCCCATCACTCGCCCAAGCCCAGACACTGTGCCTGCGCCGGCAACATGACATAAGGTGCTGAGCACCTGCCTGGGGTTGGAGTGGGCTCCCCAAGGCTCATGGACCACCTGCTGAGGAAGGGTGTGCTTTGCCAGCATCCCATGGTACAGCACGGAGCTCTGCTCCCTCCAGTCCCAGCTCGCATTGTGTACACAACCAACCTGCACCCTTGTGCTGCTGCAATACCTTCCTCCTCATGGTTTATAAGGCACATGCACTATCACTGCAAGCCTGTGCCCAGAGGACCAGCTCCTGTGTTTGCTGCCGGGTGCTGGTATTAGGCTAGAGAGCACTTTCGATCCCCTACAGTGACCTGAGAGTGCTGGGGACGTCTGAGGAGTTAGCAGGGCCAGAGTGATGGGGCTGTGGCGAGGATGGATTTATTTCAGCTAATCAGAGCCAGTAACATCTGACAATATTTAGTCTGAAGCTGCACACGCTGCCAAAATTTCGGGAGAATTTGGATCAATTTAAGGGTGAAAGATTGCAATCCCATAGTTGAGATGAAGTAACCTATATACTTGAATAGAAACTGATTCCTGGGATTCAGCCTAGGCTCCTCACACTATGGAAAGGATCTACATGTCTAGAAAAAAAATTGCATTTATTTGGGGGCCTCTTGAAATTAGTTCCTTCTTGTTGAAGTAATGATACAATGATGATATATTTACATATTCACCAAAGCTTTGTTGACATTGGAAAGAAGGCTTTATCAGAAAAGCACAAATACAGTCAGAAAAGAGGCAACATAACTAGAACAATTTTCATTTACCCTTCGTAAATGAAATAGTTCAGTGCCAAAAGGAAGAAAGAATTTGCAGCAGCGTTGGCTGGATGCCAACATGTTGCTCTGTGCAAAACAAGCTATTAGTGTTTTCTTCTTGCTCCTGAATTTTTCACTTTGGGAATTCCAGAGCCATTTCTGAAGGGAAGAGGAAGAGCTCTGTTTCCATTTCAGTACGGTTTCTAAGACAGTGATTGCTACTTCTGCAATCTGATGTCTCTGCTTCTGCTAAGTAAGTGGTGCAAGGTTTAAAAAGGGCTGCTGTTACATGCTAATGTCTGCTCTGCAGCAGCAAGGTCAGGTGAAACAGGCCACAAGCAAACCTATTATGTGCTGAAAAATCTAGCTAGCTGTTAAACAAGGCTGGAACAACAGCTGAGCACCTGTGTGGGAAAGGTTTAGACAAGGACCTTCCCAACTTTCCTTCTGAGCATCACAATTTAATTTATATGTACAAAATATCCATCATCTGACGTATAAATAATTAATTAGAGCACATAGAAGCTTAATGAGGTAAATTGGCCTGAAATACAATTTATCCCACGAGGTTTTCATTTTTTCTGGTTTTAATAACAAAACATGGAATAGCCAACGAACTTGAAATTCTTTACCAGCTAAATTAATGCTCACGACTCCCCCATGAGGATAATCTTCATTTTACAGAACGCCGCAAGGAGCATGGCAAGGGGAGGCAGAACAATCAGTGGGTGTTTCCTCCCCTGCGTGGCAGCCTTGCAGTCTTGCCTCTGGGCTAAGGACCTGTGCTTATCCCCAGGCCTGCTGTGGGGAGGTCTGACACGGAGAGAAGATATGCCCTTCAAGGGCACAGTGATGGGGAGGGCTGTGGAAGGTTTGGACATTTGGGACTACTCTCATCCCGCACACTCCCTTGAAAAGAAAAAGCAGCAAATGCCACCAGAGAAGGGTCTGGCACAGCTTTCCTCAGGTGGCTCGCTAAGGGCTGGGAATGCCTGTGTGCACAGTGCTCCTGCTGCTCTTTGCCATGGTTCTGCCACCCTGAGCCCCGAGGCATCTTTGGGACAAGTAAAATAGCAGTGTTGCAGGATAACAGTCTGCAAGAGTGCCACACTTGAGACAAAAGGTTTCAAAGTTTATCTTCTTTTTAAAGAACAATTTCTAAACATGCTCTTGGGAAAAAAAAAATGAGGCAGAATTTTATAGCATCTCCTATAAGCGACTTAAAAGACAGATCTGTAGGCAGCTGATGTCTAAGCCCATTGAGACCATATAAGTAAAGAGAGTTTCTCCTGCCTTCACAGAGCAGGAGGTGTTGGGACTGCAGAGTACAGATCCTGCAAGAGGGACCTGTGCATACAGAAGAAGAAGCCAGGCCCTGCTCCTAACAAGCATCCTCATGTTCAAAGAGCCAAGGACATTGCTGGGAGCAATTCATGGCACTCTTTCAAGACAAAAGGACCATCCCTGTGCAGCTCGTGCTCCTTGGACTGCAAGACCCTTGCAGAAGGGCTTATGCCTTCTGCTTGGTAGCCTGTGTTGGTCGGCATTAGGACTCGATTAACTCACCCACAGAAATCTGAGATTAAAAAGACCTCTTAAACCACCCAGCCTGTCCCCTAGCTGGAGTTACCGTTTTGCTATTTCAGTTGTGGCTGTTGGTCTGCAGCTCCCATCAGCTCTGCATAATAAATCTCTCCTTAATGAGGCTGCCTGCTTGTCGCTTCCAGTGTGCAACCACGATGTAGTGCTCTGGGAGCAGCTGAGCTACATTGCCCATCATCCACTGCTTTAAAGCTTCTCTGGAGTTTTGTCTCCTTGGCTCTCTGGTTTCCCTGACTTTCTACTGAGATCTCATGAACTTCTTCGGCAGCGAGCAACTGAAGCTCATTTTATGGCTGGGAAAGAAAAATCAATAAATACTCAATTTCAGAGAGGAATACTCCTTCCTTGGGGCCTTCCTTTGCCTCTACAGTCATGCAATTCTATTTAACCTAGAGAATAGAATGAGAAATTTTCTGCAGTAGTTTTTCTGCCTTTGCTTGGTAGCCTGGAAGCTGAGGTGCCTTCCTGTGGGTGCTGGAACGGCCTCTGTCCCTCCATGCCTGCTACAGCTCTGTTTCCTCAAGGTCAGGGCTCAGCTATAGTGGGAAAAAGCTCTGTGCTAAGCCATAGAAAACAGTGTTCAAAACAGACTAGCACAAATGGTCTGGCTCATCCTGTGCAAAGGACGATCATACAATGAGTTCTGGACAGACTACTGTTTAACACTGTATTTCCATCTGCTAAGTCGCGAGTCCTTTATTGAGTCACTTGTTTATCTGATTGCGGTAGTTTCAGTATGTCTCTGAATCTTGTTTCAAGAAAAGTCAGCACAAATCTTCCTCAGAGGAGATGTAATGGGTGCATAGTGGAAGGTGATACAGACACATTAATTGACTTAAAACACAAAAAATTTCTCATGCTGTAAGTGCAATGAAAGCTTTGTAATAAAGCATCTAAGTTGATGTCTTGTAGAAGCAGCGAAATTTCCTTTGTTTCTATTTCTCACAAAAAGTAACCTGTGGTTCATGAAGAAAAAAATTACACAAACTAAAAAAATGAGAAAAAGTCCCAGAGCTAACCATAAAGTCCCAGCTAACCTACACATATTCCCATTGCCTGGTCTACATCCTAATACATAATATTTATGGTGTTTTACATATACAAACCTGCAACAGAATGAGTGACTGCTATTTAATAAACACAGAGATTCTTTGTAAAGCTAATAGCTTTCTTTGTGCATGGAAGGTCAAAGTCACAGTGACCCAAAAACTTGAGAGTTCTAAGTTGTTAAAAGCCTTGTGGAAGATAAGAAAACAAGTTCTGAAAGTAAAATTAAGAACATCAGTACTGAAATTTTGTGCGACGAAGGAGGCAGATGCTTGGATGAAAAAATGGAATTTCACTCATGTCCCCCCTCCTTTAGTAAGAGCAGCGCAGAAACAATAACTGCTTCTCACAAACATTTTGATTAGAGGTTTCCTCCAAGGACACTGGGAGGTTGATAGAACATCCCCTTGATCCCTCCTACTTCCTGCAAGTAGGAATTGCTCAACAAGATGCTGCTGGCTGAAAGGGAGCAGCACTTCTGTTCTCTCCTGGCTTTCCCATTGTTCCTGGCACGCGGGTCTCAAGGGGCTCTCCTGCAGAAAAGAAATGCTGGTGCTGTGGTCATGCCCCCTGGATGGGTTCCTGAGCTTTGCAGAGGAAGATGCTGACAGGGCATCTCATCCCAAAAGATCTTGCTATGGAGAAGAGTTCCTCGGCTTTGATCCCAGCTACAACAAACACTATCACACCAGAAAAACACCATGGCTCCACGTCACCTGGGGAGGCTGCAATGTGTCAAACGGTTCCACAGTGCTGCCTGCCTGCTCCACCCTGGGGCATGCGGTGCAGACAAGACCCCACTCTCCCTGGACCGTCCCCACCAATGCTTTAGAGAACTCACCGCTTCCCAGTGTCCCATGGCTACAGAAATGCATCCAGGATGATAAATCCTTACCTGTGAAATCCATAGCAACAAAACACCAAAGAAGAGATGGCAGGATGGCAATGCTATTCCAGTGGATTCATTTAACAATGAAATCCTGACACAGGCATGACACAAATAAGCCACCCTCCCCATTGTCAGCCCAGGGCATGAATTCTCTATTATTCCTCCTATTTTGACAATAGTGGTGCTGAAAACCTGTTGCTCTTCTTGCTAACAGCTGCCCTGCAAATAAGTGCAGGGCTCTTCGAGCTCACTTATAGAAAGCGTAAGGATCAGTCATTACGAAATTACAGCTAACTGCCACCACAGGACAGAAACCCAGCTGTGTCCTGGAGGGCTGTACTTCCCAGGGAGAGGCTTGTGGCCGAGTGGGATTTGTCAGGAGCACCAAGCATCCAGGGCCAGCCAGCAATCTTGACAGCATCTGCAGGGTGCCAGTAAAAAGACACAGCTGGCATTAATAAATAAATAAATAAATAAACTCCTCCACTGTGCTTAGCTGTGTTTTACCGGGACTAACAAGATGGTAAACACAGTCACACACGCTTTCCAGAAACAACTGAAATTTTTGTGACTTGGCATCATTTTAAAACAGTGCCCAAAGGAATCTGGAGAACCAATAAAAAAATCAAGCTGAGGAAAAGAAAGCCAGCTCAGGTGTGAGATCCACACAAGCTCGGGAAGCCTCCAGGTGGGGTAGAGCCCAGGCAGCAACAAAACTCTTAGCATAGACTTGGTCCTGGGCTGGCCTCCCACCGCCCAGACTGCCAGCACTTCCCCTGGGCCACCAGCACTCATCAAAATGATTGTGCCGTAGGTAAGCAAAAGCCCCGTGTGCAGGGAAGCTGATTTTGGCCAGCTGGCCTTGGCCTTGCCTGGGGCAGGCAGGCAGAACCTCGGTCCTACCCAGATCCCTGTCTGCTGCAATCCGAGAAGCTGTGACACCAAGCAGGGGGTATCAAACTGCTGGGGTGGACACCGACTCAACTTGTGAGCATCATCATACTCGCCTTTCTGTTTCATCCTGTCTGTCTTTTTCACTTTTAATGGAAATGTAAAGTAGGTCGCAGCTCAGAGTAGGAATCCTGGCAGCACAAGACAGCCCTGAAGTGATTAAAGTCATTCATGGATCTCCTCCAGCCCAGAGCCCTCCTGTCCTCTGGCACAGTTTCTCCTTCCTGAGGGCAGGCACAATGAAACGTTAATTCCTTTAAGCTGTCCCCCAAATGATGCCTTCTGACTGTTGCTACATTTTTGCAGGCATTTAAGCTCCCTGACAGTGAAGACTTACAGGCAGGATGCTTGAGTGAGGATGTTTACAGCCTTGCCAGCTAGCCAAGAGTTTTAGTTCCGTATTCTCTCACAGCAGGTTTATGTGTAGTATCATCCTGAATGCAGCTTAAACCTCTGGAGTGCTTTTTATCACCTTTAAATCCTAAAGCACTTGACAACTGGAACATAATCATTAAATGCTAAAAATGTCTGATTCTTTCCCCTGTCACAGGGATATACCTGACTCTGAAGTTACGCTGTGTTCCTGATAATCAGGATGCTTATCTGTACACCCACAGGCATATACTCACATTGGCGTGTTTGACTTCTTTTCCATCTGAAATCTGAAATGCATCTTTTCCATCTGAAATCCTTATTCACCTATTTAAGGTCGATAGAGAGAAAACCCCAGGTCTGGTTTAGTGCCACTCCTCTGATCAGTTAGAAAATAAAATTTTGATTTCTCAGGATGCAGGATTGGGCTTTTTACAGAAATGAGCTGAAAACAGAGAGAAAGGAGAAACTAACATACTGACAAAGGTCTTGCTAGGTTTAACAACATACGTTATCTGTTAGTGGGAAAAATGCTACTGAAACCTTATGCTGCATGATGGGGATTCCTACTGTTACATGAAAACTCCTTGTGTAAAATTGCCTGGAAACCCTTAGGATCTCTCTGACGTTCACAATAAATTCTTTAGTACCAACATAGTAATAAGATACAATCTTGAATAGTCATAAATTTTGATTTCTTAGAATGGCTTTAATCGCAAGTCTTGCATAATATTAAAGGATTTCTAGAACCCTCTGCATGGATCTTTAAGATCTTAAAAAAAATTAGGTTGCTCCCAGGTTATTTAAAGAACAACAGTTCTGAAATACAAATGCTGGCTATAATCATCTGCTGGATAACTGAAGGTAGCTAAGTCACAGGCGTTTGCAGTCATTTCTGGAAGGAAGTAAAGGAAAATGTATATACTAAAAGGCCTGCAGTTTGGACAAATTTTGAGCAAATTTGCTAAACTAATAGCTTTTATGGAAGGACTCCAAACCTGCTTTGCTAAGGAAAGAAATAGAGTTGGGGCTAACACCCCTCCTGGTAACTTGCAAGCACGATGTAAATACAGATGCGCAAAGCAGTTAAAGACCAGAAAGAACTGCCTGGAGATTGCGCCCTGCCCCAGGGCTATCAGGAATCCCAGTCCCTGTCCCTCTCCCTCTGTTTTACTTGGAACTGGCAATTTTCTCAGTATTCTTTAGACAAACAGAGCAAATTTTGCTGTTTCACCTTGTTAACTGAACATGTGGTGTGAGGTCAGCAACAGTCACACAGCCTATCTATAACTGTCTGTGCTCACATGATGCGACAGCTCTGAAGAGAAGGAACATAAACAGGAAATTGGGCAAAGTGACTCTTTTAGTAGGGGACCACAACACTGCTTTTTTTTTTTTTACTATTAAACTAAACCCTTCAACAACATGCTATGAGACCTAATGAAGAAAGCCAGCAGGGTCAGACTAAAAGCCGCAAATCTTTATGCTGTAACACTTTTGCCTGATCATAACAATGTGGTTTAATGTTAGCAGCATGAACCCGCGTTCAGGATTTTGCTCAGCTTGGTAAGCATAGGAGGAAAAAGACATCTCCTCCACTCTCATTTTGAGTCAAATCTGGACTGTTCTTTTTTACACCCTTATTGAATTCACGGCTACATGCTGTAAAGGCTTTGACCTTTGTGCTTGATTTTACTCCTAAAATCGCCTGGAGAAAGGAAATGTGCGGGAGGCAAGAAAACTGGGGAGGACATGCATATGTGTGGGAGGACTTGTCTTAGAGAGCAGGTCATGTTCACTGAAAATAAGAACCAACCTTTCTGGACATATGTACAAATATATACAGAAAAACAGAAAAAGGTCCAATATCGTAACAGCAACTATCTAGTATCCAGCTGAGCTCTGAATTTAGGAATGTGGAGGGGTGCACTGATTTGACTGCATTCTCCCAGCTATACAGGCTCTGAAGATCTCTGTTGAGATCTAAGGACAGGCTTGAAATCAGTCCCACAGGAACCACATGGCCTTTGCGATGACATTTAAACTCAACTGATGCAAATGGCAAAGTTCCCATTTTCTCTGCCGGGGCCAGGTTCTCCTCTTGACAGGAAGCTCTAAGAAACACAGAGATTTCCCAAAATGGAAACATGATATGAAGAAATTATCTGAATAAAGAAAATCTGCCTCTGGACTGAAGAGAAACCTTTCTGTCAACCACATTAGAAGATGAACTCTCTTTTTGTGGGTTATTCACAGGCTGCCCTCAATACTGAAACACCAATTCAAGAAACTGGGTCTCTCCAGTCTCAAACTGGAAACAGTGCTGTGTGATTCAGATCCTCAGCACAAGCCAGGCATCACCAGCCAGATTCCCTCACTGAATATTTACAGAAAATAAACCATATTATAAACTAAGAGTTATCTGTCAGACCTATTTATAAAATATCATAATTGCATTAAAGAGTATACCAGGAGTGTGAGTAAGACAGAAATCATAATACATGGTAAAATGTGCTGGATGAAGTCTGTTCCTGTATTGCATGTGCAAGTGCAAATGTGCTTTACAGGGGGTTATGTTAGCTGGCCCATGCTAGTTCTAGAGGGAATTGAGCTGAACCTCAACAACACTGAAGGAGGCTGGAAGTGCTCAATAACGAGTTTTACGCCCATTTGCTCATTTCAAAGTACAACACTGGAAAACCAGCCACGCTAAGGAATTTAAAAATCTGTTTTAATTGTAGTACTGCTGTTTTCATTGTAGTACTGCTGTTTTCAGCTATCTTTTCAACTAAATTGTGTTGTTTTACCCTTAAGTATTCTGCAAGGCAATGTTACATTTCCAGAACTAAGTTTTCTACTTTAAAAGCTGTCTTAAATTAATCTCTGCTTTATACTTCACAGGAGACTGAGCTGGCTTTTATACATTTTTAGAATTATTTTCTGATTTTCCTTAGTTTGTGGAAAAGTGGCCATCACTCATACGGCTCATAACATACAGCATCCACTGCTTGTCATTTTTTATTTTAAAATACATAAATGTTAGAAAAAATATAAACAATGCTCCATGTGCCAGGTTTTTGTTTGTTTAAGAACTCATTTATGAGTTGTCAGAATTTCTTTTGTTGCCATTGTGCCCTGCATCTCACCCAAGAAAACAGGTTTCTTCAGGGCTAAGTATCTGAAGAAATAACACCCTGTGAGCTCCACTTTCCTTCATGTTTTAGGTGAATTTCATAAAGTCAGCTGGTTAAAGTCATCTTGAGTATCGAAACATTTATCACGTAAACTTCCCGTGCTCAGGAGGTAACTGCACATTTCTCCGCTCTGCTCTGGGAAGGCAATGCTGCCTATGAAATTCTGCAGACCTGCACTTTTTTTCTCAGTGTATCGTTTCCATGCTCTGCCCACTTCACACTGGCCTGTGGAGTGCAATGTTCCGGCACTGAAGCTGGGAATGAGCACCAGTGTGCAAACCAAGTGGCCTCTGGCACAGGCTCATGACTGCTTGTATGGGTCCTGAGCTGTATCACTCATCATCATTCCTTTCTCTTTTTACCTACTGAGATTGATACTTCCAACTGCAAGTCAGATATAGGTTAAGGTTTTTTAATCCCCTGTTACTGCTGCATCTTTTGTCTTGATGTGTAGATATCTATGTGCTGGCATACCCTGCCTAGCATTGCTACATAAAAAACCAGCATGGCAAATAAAGTACTAACAGCATATTGAATGTTTATCTTAATTTGCATGATTTCTCAAACTTCCCTTGCTGAATCAAATGATGAAATCACAGTATATTCAGAAATATTAAGTCATATCCTCAACATCTGAATATAACAGGCTACAAAAGGAAAACAATTACATTTGGCACATTGCATGCGTTATCCTTAACGCTGCAAATTCTGATATCTCTTCATATTTACAGGCTTGCGCTCTAACCTCAGCAGCATTATAAACAACGATGTACAATGATTTATTTCCTAGGAAATCCCCTGGACTTGCCAAACACCAGCTTTACCTGTGCAGCTTGGGTTTCAGGTGGCAACAGCAGTGCACAACCCAGGCATCAAGTTCAGGATGCCCCAAACCAGCTTCTTACCTGCTTGCCTGTGGGCAGCAGATCTGTGTTGCTCAGAAATGTGCCTGACCTAGTACTGAGTAGCGTGCTGCTGTCTCCACGGCAGAAACAGCCCGAATTCAAAGTGGCACTAAAATGATGAGGTGTGATACACTGCATTGCCCTGCCTGGCTGTGCATCCAAATCTGCCACCCGCTATCCATGCCTGACCCTGTGTTGGTGCGAATGTCTGAATAGCCCCATGCCAGCCATGGGGAAAGGGAAGCACAAGAGCTGGGCTGCTCATCACCAGCTGGCCACATGCCACATAGAGACGGGCCCCATGTGCATGAAATCCTGCAAGGGCTGCTGAGTGCCAGGGAAGGCAACAAGGGCTCCCCAAATGGGACTGAGAGAAAGTGAAGAAAAAAAGTGCTTATTTCTGCAGAATTACATGGATTTCACATCCAGAGCAGTTCCTTGCCATGAAATGACTGATGGCACAATGACACTTCAGTGATACTGGTGTCATGACAGAGTTGAGTGCCATGGATGGCCCCAGAGCAGCCCAGGCTGGCGGGAGCTGGCAAGCCTGCCCCCGATGCTGTCTGACTCCTCAGGCACAGCGGAAATGTGCTGATTCCTCTGTGAAGATGCAGCTTGCAAATGGATGGACTGGTCTTCCTGAGCAGGTGCCTTCTCTTTGGCGTTACATTCGGTCACTTGTCAGTATTTTGTAACGCAGATTTTTAGTGAGCACAGCAGGAGTAAAAAGCTTTGCCAAACTCCACAAATAGTGGAACAGTTTGGGAGTAAAAACAGATTTCAGAAATGAAAGTTCAGCTTGATCTATTGGAAACAACACACAATTAATGTGCTCAGCAATATCTTAAATATGAGCAATGTGGGAGAAGGGTAATAGCTCCCTTTCTATCATTTTTTAACCTGTCAGCACACTAATCTATGAAACACCAAAAGCCAGTAAACGTAAACTGGTAAACATGGTTGAAGGCAGGGGTGTTGTGCAGTTTATCCGGATCTTAGTATTTTTTTTAAACTGTAAAACTATCACAAGAGTATGTGCTTGTGGGATGGTGAAATGGGATCAACATTACTGTTACAGAAGTGAGGATAATGAGCCAGCTGGGTTTTTCCAGTAATTTTTAAAACTACAGCATTTATTTCTGCTTTTCTGCAAGTTCTCTCTCTCTTCTCCTCCCTTCCCTATCCCCTTCTTTTGTGGTTTTTGCACTCTGAGTTACACCCAGAAAATGAGGTCACCGAGGAGCGGTAAGGACGTGGATGCAGTCTGCGACTGCATCATTTTCTGCACGCGTGCTGCCGGCTGCCTCCTGGCTGCACGCCCCAGTCAGGGTGGAAGAACCAGGGCTCCCTGGAGACAGAAAGGCCAAGGACCAGAGAGGCGTTGAGACTGGACTGTACTGTGTGAGGATGTCCCAACTCCTCTGCTACTGGCACTGAATGAACCAACAGTGGAGAAACACATGGCATTGGTGGTTCCCAGACATAAACGGGATGCTGCTGCAAGCAGAGGTGCCTTTCCGCACCCTCCTGGTGTCTGTGGCTAGAGAAGTGAGGGATCCTTTGGACCCAGGCTGCTGTGGCCCACAAGTATGAAGCTGGCAGGGCCTGTCATGCCTCCATCTAGCTGCCCTCTCCTATGTCAAGGTTCAAGAAAGTAGGGAATATTAAGAACTCCACCAGATCCTTGGCCATCCCCTTTCCCTGCTGTTACCTTGCCTCACTTGAGTGCCTGCGAGTGACAATGCCTCCACAGCTCCCTGCCCCTTGGGCAGCTCCTCACAGCCAGTCACAGCAGATCAGGGCCACCAGCTCTGTGCAAGTCACCTCTATGCGTTCTGCCCTGGTGTAAATATCTATATGTTTGCTGCTGCCGTGTCCTGAAATGGGTCTGAGAGAGCACCTGAAGCACACTCGGCTCTTGCTCTAGTGAAGCTGCAGGGCTCCCCAGGATGATGCATTCCCAACCAGCTGGCAAGGCCACACGTTGCACCAGGGTGAAGGGGCCCCTCTTGACCTTGGTAATGACAATGAAGCCTGCATTCTGCTTTCCTCTGACAGTAAGAGTTTGTCGATTGATCTTAAAAGCATACCTCACCCTGCCCAAATTTTATAAATCTTCAAAATGGAAAGCATACAGTCCTCGGAACAGCTTGCTGTGCTTGCATATGCCTCAAAAGGAAGTGAATGCAAGAGTGGCTGATGGTAATGCTAACTTGACACTGTCAACAGGAGCTGAAGTAAAATTCAGGCTGGCTTGAAGTTCCTCTGCCGGTTTTTGAAAGCAGGTAACCTCATCTTCAGTTTTTAAGTAGGTTTTATTGCTTCTGATGTCATGGGAAAGATCCGCAAGGAAAGAATAACTAACAGCAGAAATGAAAAGATAGCCTTATACACTGAGATCTACTCAAACCACAAAGTAGACAAAAACTCCAAATTCTGCACAGATATAACCACTTCCTGATCACCTGAATGTGGAGGCAGAGTTAATCCACAGGGATCTCCTGCCTATGTAGAGGGTACTACACTCTCTTCACAGTCAATGCCAAGTTCTCCTCCTCCCACCAGCAATGCCCTTGCCACAGGGTGGTTAAATAACTGCAAGTTTGTGCCCAACAATTTGCTTTCAGCTTGCTTCGAAGAGGGCAGGTCCTTGGCGGTGCCTTCACAAAGGCAAAGAAACCTCTCTGCTCTGAGCATTTTGCTTGGGAAGGGTGTAGAGACAGACAAGACTTACAACAAAGAAACTGTATGAAACATCCTCAGCTTCGGGCTGAACCCACAGTGTTCAATCTGTTAGAGAGAAACAAATAAGACTTTCCCTGTGGCTGCCCTCAGTTGAAATGTAGCGTTTGGGAACTGTGCAGATCAGTTCAGTCCTATTTATAAAGAATACAGTATCCTGAAGTAGAGTAAGATGTCCAGCGCCGGTAGAGAGTAATGCAGTGAGATATTTCTGCAAGTGACTAAAACACATTTCCAGGCCAGATGAGGTACCTGAGTGCCAGCAGCAAGGACAGCGCAGCTCACAGGTGTACCGGCACCAATGCAGGCTTTAGCCACCATTGATTTAAGTGTTGTTTTCTGTGGCTCTGCACATGCATGCAGGAGCTATAGATCATTGCAGGTGTCTTTTTGTAGCAGATCTCAAATCCACTTCAGTTTTGGCAGGCAACGTTTTTCCCCCTGGTTTTGCCATTTAGACTCCTACCCAATTAGTTTAGTAATGACAACACATGGATATCATAGGCCTGTTGGCAGGTAGCAGCAGGAGAAAGATGAGGGCTATGTTTAAACAGCGGCCATTTCAAAAGTGTTTGTGTCCTAGGAGCAAGGCAAAAGTAAAGCAATAATAGGTGTTTTCAAAAGGAGAGTTAAAGTGAGAGCTGCAAAGGGATAACAGAGAAGCCCCAAATGGGCAAGACAATTGGAAGGACAGGAATGGGAGGAGCAGGAAAGCTGAAGGAAAAAGGACAAATAATAAACAGACTGTGGGGATCCTGCAGAGAAAGAACTAGCCTTTTCAGCTGAGCAGGAAGAACCTCAGCAAAGAACAGCTCCATCCTTAGAGATTCACATCACCACAACCCTGAGAGCGCTAATAGCAAACCTCTGCAAACCTGGAATGAGGGAAGCATGGCCAGCACAGCAGCCCTCTCAGCTCCTCAGGCAAGAGTTTGTCAAAATCACACGCAAGTTTTTACTACGGGTGGAGTAGCCCCATCATGCTCTGAATCATCAGGCTGTGGGCTGGCAACTGTATGCATTGTTATGAGGTATCTTCTTTGCTAAAGCCAAGCAGAAAAAAACAGTGAAGCAATAGGAGGAAAGAGGCCATTATTGAAATCTTATGAAAACAGTATGGAACAATGACAGACTATGCCTCGCATCCCCGCCTGGGTTGCAGGAACAGCGACTGAAGCAGCAAATTGTCCAAAGTGCTGTGTAGCAGGCATGGTGAGGCCAGGACAGCTTGCAGGGCTGGCTCTGGAGTCAGCACCTGGCTGCTGCTAAAGAATTGCAGAGAGCCCTAGAAATCTCCTGTTTTGATAGTACACTGCAAGCAGAGGGCAAGAGCTAATCAGGACTTGTGCTAATTAAGCTGCCTATTGCTGGGAGAGGATGGGGATGTGGCTGGATGCCAACAGTAATATGGTAGGCGGGATCAGAGGGCTCTGCTGACTCCCAAAGAGAGCCTGCTTTGATAACTTGGTAGTTACGTTTTCCTACTTCCTTCTCCTGGGGTTGCTTGTGGACTAACACAGCCTGTGAAGCCCTTTTGGAGCCCCAGGCCCCCTCACCTTCTCCTGGAGATGTGAGGGCAAGAGCCACCAGACCTGCCAGGAGGGCAGAGCCATGGTGGGATGCAGCTGCTGGGCTGCCTGCGATGGCTAGGGCTGCTATTGCTGGCAGAGCTACAGCCTGGTGTTTTTTGACCTTTTACTCTTCCAGAGATAGAAATGGGATTTGTCTGAGGGTTGGAATAACTTCCTGCGATTGTGCTGGAGAGGGCTAGTCTGGCTTGCTAGAGAGCTATGTCTGTCGGGCTGGCTTAGGAATGAAGAAAACCTCTGCTGCGTGACTAAGCCAAAGACAGATTTAAAAGATCCCGAAGAGACCACATGTGCCTTAGAGAAAAATAAGCTGATAGCACCGTACATTGTCTCCAGGAGGACAACTGGGCCTGGGCTGCTTCTGGGTTTTGGCATTAGCATTACTAGAGAACTACTAACAACCCCTAAAGCAAATGGCGTCTATATATTGATAGTTATTCTTCAGATGCTAACTTATAAATCCTCGCCAAATTAGTGAAGTATGTGTGTCTGCATGTATGGGAAAGTAGGTAATGGTCTGAAAATTGATCCTTTGGAATGATGAGAGCAAATAATAGTTGTGCAAGCTTTCCCCTCCTCCTCCAGCATTTCTCTGCCTCTACATCCAGCTCAGTCAGTGATGGTGGGCAGATGCCAAGGCTGAGGGGAGGGAGGACTGCTTTGCTTTCCCTTGCATGCTTAACAGTCTTCTGCATCTTTTTTATTACAACCTTAACTGATTATTAGCAGCCTTTAAAAGTGACATTGTCAGGTCAGATGTTTTCAGTGCAGGTCTTTATCTGAAGAGGAGTAGGAGCCTCATCACTTTGCTAGGGACGGATCTGGGATTGGCTGGGCTGGGGAGCACCTGGAGAAATGCACCAGGCCACTGTCTTGCTGACCGTGGAAGAAGCTAATACCTACACTCTGACAAACCTGTGCATCCTTGAGAATCAAAAAAAGGGCTAGATGCAAACAGGGAATTGTAATACTCCTTAATGGCCTTTGTCCACAACACTGTTGCACTGGTGAAAAATATTAAATCCATAAAAGATGAGTTTTGACCAAAGGAGTTTATAATCAGAACTAGTGCACTGGAATTTGTAACAGCACTTGCAAGAGTTTCAGTTGCTCCCATGTAAGTCAGAACCAGCCTGTACAACAAGGACATGCTCCATCTTAAGCCCTAGATAAAGCTTTTACACAACTGTTAGGCATTTGAGCTGTAACTGCTGTCCTTCCACACACGAGCTCTGACACACAGTGCCACTGCTGCAAAAGCAAGGTAGGACCTAACCTAGACAGTCTTGTCTTTCAGCAGATCTGTTGGGAGCTCCCAAAGAACTAAGGAAACATACTTCAAACAAAGCCCTTTCAAAACAAGCTTTTAGTTTTTTCTTGTGTTTTATTCTTAGTAGGCAAAATCGCTATGTACATTTGTGCTAGCGTTTTTCTGTGTGATTCACATGCAGACTGGCTGCTTCTGACTCTTAAAATTTGGAGTAGGAATGATCCTGGCCTTTCAATGATATTCCTTTGGACAATTGAATGTATATTACCTGGTGGGCAGGATCCTAGGCTGAAAAGGTAATTATATACTCTTCTGGCCAAGAAACTCCAAGCAGTTCCAGCAGTTCCATCAGATTCCCTGGCACTGGAGAATACTCAGGCCAGCCCAACTGTAAGCGCAGTCTCCTTCCTAGTTGGTTCTCTACAGATATTTGTAGCCAGCATCAGCCCTTCCAGCTTGTCACTGCTTGGCCAGGACTCCCCACTTGTGCAGTTGTATCTGTGTGTTGTATCTGTGCTGTTTCTGATCATGAGCGTTTTTCATATTGGATAAGCACAAGTTTGACATACTCAACACTTCTATGCACAGACAGTATTTGCAGGTTTTCAGCTCCAAGGGAATTCAGGGGTGTTATTGGCATATATCAGCATATGTATATAGTATAATTGTATAATATAGTATAATTGTACAGTATAGTATAATTGTATAATGTGGTAAGAAGGGTAACATCACGCCTTTGAGCCTCTGCACCACAGTTCTCTTAAAGAGCAGAAGGAAGCAGTACTGGATTGTGCACTTTATCAATTTGCATTAAAGTTCTGACTCCTATGTCTATTTAATTTACTGCTTTCTAAATAGGTAGTATAAGAGAAACCAGAATTTTGTATTTGAATAAGTTTCTACAAAAAAACAATCCAAAACCTGCAATCCAAACAGAGTGAAAAATTTAACACAGAAAGCACCCATCTAGCTTATTTGTAGAAAATTTTCCATAATTAAGTAATTTGAAATACTTAAAAAAATATTTGATGCTTTTGTGCATTTTTACCAAATTCCAATTCCATGCAAATGCAGCTTGCATTCCTTGCAAATGCAGCTTTTCAAATCACATGAAATAATCTCTGCTCTTTAATAATAAAATTATAACATAAAGAACATGAATAATTGTATTTTAAGCTACCTAAATGCCTAGATATTTATGGATAGATATAGAATATCCCTATTTGCAAAAAGAAGTGTCACATTTATTCTAAAAAGTCTGTTTAGTTGTAAGTCATTACACAGCAACTAAGAAAATTGTATTTCAAGGAAAAAGTATCTGTGAAAAAAAAAGACATTAAAATAAATTTGAATTCAAAGTTTTCTACCTTCTCATTGAAATTATTATAAAAATCAGTAATATCACTATTTTATGTGAATTAATGCTCTGTACAGGAAAACTTCCTCAATACGATTGGACATGTTTGAGGAAGTATCATGAGGGGAGGCTGTTGACATTAAAAATGAAACTACTAGTACTCCCATATTGAAAAACTTATATCCTGAGATCAATGGCGTTGCATGTAATGCTCATTTTCTACCTTCAATTCCATACGTCAGAAATGCAGTGGTGGCCAGTCACAGTGTGGGGCATCTACTCACTCACAGTTTAAAAGGTATCCAAGGTCTCAATAATTAGTCTTTCTTACCACATCAACCCAGTAATTTTGCTTTCTGTTTGGTAAGAAGCCACTATACATCTTCACAAGGACCATGAGCAGAATTCACATTAATAGATTCTTTTGAGCTACTCATATGTGTGGGCTTCTCACACCCTCTGCTCTGTTAGCAGACTCTGAGCTGGTGACTGCAGTAACAATTCAAACACATCTAGAATTTTATTTAAGAACAAATACACAAATATGCCTGATATCACTATATTACTAAAAAGACCAGGTCACGGTATATATGCGATAGTTCGCACCTTGGTAAGCAAGCGTGAAGTAGGCTGGTGATGAAGGTGTCTATCTAGGCATAACATAATCCAGTGCGTAGGTGTGGGAGCAGTCTTACCATACCAAAACCAACAACAAATCCCTAAAACAAACACCACCAAAAAAAGATGCAAACCACTGTAGCTCAGGTCTCTGTAAGACTTAGGATGTTTCTCTACTATACCAGAAAAACAAAGCCCCAGAAGAGAGCCTATTACTCAGACTTGCTTCAGACTTCAGCTTTCTTTCTGCACGGTTTCTGTCTTCAGCATGAAGTGTCCTAAGGTTTTTTTATTTTTCCATCCAGAGCTCTTGGGCCTCTGACACAAACCCAGACAGGCACTCTGTGCTGTGACATAAGCCCAGACAGACACACCACACCATGGCACCACGCAGTCCTTCTGCCTCACAATACTCTCTCACGGTAATAGACAAATTTCATGTCAGCAAAAATGTTAGATCATCCTGAATTTCTATGTGCATTCTCATGCAGTTCTTGGAATTCTTTGCAAAAAATGGTCTACAGGTTGGCCACAGAGCACCTTGCCCCATTTCTCAAGATCCACATCTTCTACTACTTCAACAATTATTTGCTTTTGTTGTTTGACCTAGTTCCAGGCTTGCCCACAGAGCAGGAAGCTGTGCCAGTAAAGCCTCTGGTGGTATATTTTAACATTGGCAATGAAAGTCAACATAATCTGCTCTGCCTACAGAGCAATGGTTGTTTCAGGAGCTGTAAGCAGAAGTGTGATGTTCACAGTCACTGGTTTTGCTAACTGAATCCCACAAAGAGTGATGTGAGATAAGGGCTGTTTCAGCACAGAGCAAACAAACAAACACCCTAGAGCACTTTGATCGTGAGACTTCAGCATGGTTAGCACAGTTAGAAAAGACCCTACCTCTCAAGTCCAAAAGGATAAATGCATTATTTAAACCTCAAAAATTCAGCCTGACAAACTCTTCTGTTGCAGGCTGTTTCCTGAGGGTACCAAAAAAAGCCAAATCCACCATAACCAAATCATTTGCCCTCCAGGTTTAGATCCTAGTTCCACACACATCACAACAAGTTCAGGAATAGTCTTTGACCTCTTTTAAACCAAAACACTTGAAGGAATCAAGCCTACATTTTCAGGGGGCTGTGGTCCAAGTTTTCCCTGCCATTTTCACTGCCCAAAATCTGAGCAAAGTCCGAGCAGTGCAAAGTGAGAATCTTGACTCCAACTAAGTGTGCTCCTACGTGCTCCTATTTAACGATCTTCTCACTTCAAAGTCAGTGAAGATTTTGTTTCTGAAAAATGCTCTTTCACAGTATGTACCTGAAACATCCACATTATGTGTAGTGTGAAACTGACGATGCTTCCTCTTCTAACGTAGAAGCCATGTACCATGGAGAGGCAAGTCAGAATCATACATGAATGTGTGTATGAGAGGTACGTGGAAATCTTCTTAGGTGTTGAATGTTGGATGACCAATAATTTTGATCTGCAAGTGGGCCATGCAAAACCACCTCTCGCTGCCCAGGAGCTGCCTGGGAAGATCTCTTCCTGGGATTCTGCAGTGAGAGGGAGGCAAGGTTTACTTCTGTGAGTCTTGCAATAATCCCTTAAGTATTTATTTGGAACTGATTGAGTCACCAACCCTGGAGATATTTAAAACACACATAGATGTGGTTCTTGGGGACATGGCTTAGTGGTGGGCACTGCTAGGTTAACGGTTGGACTCCATGACTGTAAAGAAAAGACCTGTAACGGTCTTTTCCAATCTAAATGAATCTATGTATCCATGATACAGGGATCTTAGGGTATGGGAGCTCAGATCGTATAAATAGAAGATCTGTTTGTTCTCTGAGTAAGGGGTTTGAATTTGACCTGCAATGAGTGTGTAAGGCCGCAGAGAGGAAGGGCTTTCTCTGCTGCTGTACTCAGAGCAATCTCTCTTTTGTCTCAAAGGCCACTGTGGCTATGACTCACATGCAGTCATCAAGCTATTAACACTTTTATCCCAACTAGATATTTTTGGTTTCAGAAGTCCAAATACCTAAATGCCCGGAGTGCTTCCAGTGTAACTATAGAAATAACAACAACAAACAACAGCAGCTCGACCCTTGGGTCAGCTGAAGCCAAGCTCTGAATCACACACTTATTTTTCACCTATAATGATGAAAAAGAATTTAAGTCTGGACAACAAGGCAGTACATTTTCCAGATACGTAGAAGATGCTCAGCGAGGCAAGGCCAGCGCAGACACTGTTAGATGTGTATCCCACACATCTCTCTGTGCTATCTGAGGGGTGGGTTCTGCACAACTCCCTTGAGTAACAGGCAGCCCCCAAACAGAATATCATCAGACGTGCATGGGAAATCCATTTGAGACTAATGAACTACATAAATGTTGTGAACTTATCTTTCTTTCCCTGTGTATTCATAATCCTTGTGTTTCAGACAAGTCTTTATAGGTTTTCTCAATGTTATTTTCTTAAGTTGCAATAAAGATTTCATTCAAGCTCTGGACCTCCTTTACACTTTCAGTCTTTGCATGCCTGCAGCAGTGGTCAGTTCACTGTCAGCTCTGTCAGTAATGACGAACTTCAAGTTGGAAGGGGTAGGCTTTTCTAGAAGAAACCAAATTGCAGTCAAATTAATTGTCTTGTGCCTCAGAAACTTTGCATTCTATTTTTAACCAAAATATATTTGCTTATGTAAGACTGCATTGTTTCTTCTTCACCACAATAGGTTTCATCAATTCTTCTTCCTCTCTAAAAAAGTCAAAATTTGCCACAAATTTTGATTTTTTTACAATATTATAAAGATAGGCAGCTCAGTACCCACACACTTCCCAAGTACGTAAACCAAAGGCTGAACTGCATTGTGAGAAACCAGAATAATCACAAATAAAGAACAAAGTGGTTTGAACTTTAGAACGCTTAAATCTTAATTATATATATGTCTGACCTACTCTCTGGAGACCTGTAAAAGTGCAAAGGATGCCTAGTAACCCTCAATATAGAGGATAATATATATGTTAAACAAAGAGAGTGGTCACTGTTTCCTTAAGATGTGTTTCAGTTTTATTTATTCTCTATAAAAAAAATTATACTGAACCAGAGGGACATAAAGTATGCACCATCAGTAAATAAAATAGATGAGAACACAGTGGAGCAAGGCCTTTCTGATTCACTAATAAACCATGAGATAAAAACACCAGTCTGGAAGCATCAAGCCTTCCAGCAGATCCAAGGACCAAGAAAATGTCTCACAGGAGCAGCAAAACTAATGTGGTGGGAGCTCACAGTTTGCTAAAGCCATATGCCTCATCCTAACAGAAATGATCTAAGCTAAATTAAATCCAAAAAGCTCAAAGTTGACAAAAATAAACTGCACTAGAGATGAAAAGGAAAAATATAATGAAGTTATTATTTTCTTCTGGCTTTCATTAAAACATACTAACACGAAGTGCTGTCTTCAGACTTGAAGCCAGAGTTGCACAGAGGAGAGAAATTCTGTTCTGCAAAAGGTGAAATAATTCTTGCACATGATACCTCAAAAGGGTGGCCCTGAATGAGAAGAGAGATTTTCTTTTAAGGTGTTGCCTTTCTTGTCTGGGTGTTGCACACAGTAACTGTGTAAAGAACAGCATGTAGAAAGGAGGTCTGTAAAACCATGGATGTTGTCGGGGGCATTCAGGGATGGGCATCATATTTGGAACTTTGTGCCTTTCTACTGTGGATTAACTGACATTTTGACTAACAAATCTTTCACATTCTGTAGGGAATCCTCGTGCCATTCTCCAGGTCCTTGCTGATTTCCAGGGGAGGGATGCTGCAGGTGTTCCCTTCAAGGAGAAAACCAAAGTAGCCCAAAATCCCTTTCTCTGATCCCTCCTACCCCAACAACACAGAATATTTTTGACTAAAAATGAAGCCATAGTCAAAGGCATTAGTAGACACAAAAGAGACATCTGAAAGCAGTGGCTGTACACAGAAAGCAGTAACTGCTTTCCTTTTTTAGATTTCATGGCTTATTTGTTTAAACCACAGAGACATTTGCATGCTACCCAGATACGAAAAATAAATGCAGAGCAAGTAACACCTCCTGCTAACTTTCAAGGTTAATTTTAACTCATGAAACACTTTTGCAAAGGTCCATCACTTGAATATACATTTTTAAAAGAAGTAAAGACTATGATCAAAAATTACTTTTCAAAGAGGTGGAAAAAAACCAACTGAACTCCAACTATTATCTTTTCTTATTTTAAACTTCATCCCACACTTGACACAAATTTAGATCTGAATGCGGAATTACTCATACTCTTCTCCTTCGCTTATGACTCTTTCTTACCATGTTTTTCAGAGAAGGAGTTTGTAAATGTGACTTGTTAAGGATGCAGTGTAAAAAGTAACATGTATGCTGCAGCCAGTAACCCAACTAGGTTATTTGTTGCTGATGAGGTTACTAAAATGTTAAATCTAGATGCTGAAGCCAGCTGGGAGGTAACATAGCTTCTGGTCAGGACAAAGATTTGTGTTAAAAAAGCACAAAAGCTGATTGCTAAATCAGCCAGAATAAGTGGATTCTAAAATACAGGTTTATGGATGTTTTTCAGCCAAAGAGTAAGTGTGGCTGTAGCACAGATGGAAGGAGTTCAGAGGACATTGACATGGTGCTGTTGTTCTAAGGAGGCTTTTTAAAGACAGGCTGAGAGAAATGGTAAAAGTGAGCACACACGTGGACTTGTGAGAAAGTTTAATAACAGAAAAGCCTTTAATGCTTATGAAAGTTTAATAACAGAAAAGCCTTTCCTAAGTAGAAATATTTTTTAATAGTTTGTAAAGCCCAGGAAGAATAATATGGTGATGCTGCCTTGATGTTTGTGTTAGAAGTCGCTACAAAATACCAGGGAACTCTCTCCCAGGGTATGCCAAGGGAAATGCCTCTTCTCTCCTCAAAGATTCTGATTTAGAGTGAAGGCCTTAAAGGTAGAAAACAGTATCACACTGAAGATGATGAATGGCATCCTGACCTTAGTGAAACAAGGGGAAAAATTCCTTTTCTGAGTTCAGTAAGTTACAAGAATAATCACTAGCTGGCAGCTCCAAAAGTAATATTTGCTCAGATGGGTTCCAAGGGATTTTAAAGAAAAAAGAGCAATCTTACTGATTTTTATGGCATTCCAATGTGCTTCTTGCTTTAGATGAAATGGTCCTAGTGTCATTATTTAATGTTCATAATAAACAAAAGTCTGGGTGCTGCTGATTTTTTTCACCTTATCAGCACAGATTCTCAGTGTATCTTTGATATACCAATTATCCTTTTACTGTGGGATCAAATCAACATCAAAGAGCTGACACAGAAAACAAAATGGAATTAGATGCTTAAGTAACTTAGACACTATTACAAATCTTATGATTCAGCCAGGGAACAATGGGATACTTGTACCCAATTACTCAAAAGGGCACTTCTAAACCAATAACACAGCAAACTGAAGATGCCATACTCTTCTGGATATTTCTGCTCTGCTTTGCAAAACTAAGAATTTTGATTATTTTTTACCTTCTGAAAAAGATCTTAAACTGTGTCTTCCAATAATTTATTCACACAGTGTAATCAAGCACAGAATCTGACCCAGATTAGCAGAGGCATGATTTCCAGCTCTGTGGTTTTCACCTCCAGGAGTATTTACTATTCGTTTGCCAGTAATTACCACAACCATCTCCTGCTTTGATTTCTACTAGTTTGTTTCTTCAGACTTGAAGGAGACTTAATTTTAAAACTCAAGGTGAATGGACAACTTCCATGAATTAGACGATAAAATTATTTGCAAGTTTTTTCTTTTTGCTTGTTAACTAAGTTAGGCATTAATGGCTTCTGTCTGAAATACCCCAGCCAACAATTCTCTTCTGTCCATGAAGTATTTTTTGACGTTGTTGTTTAATACACCCTGTGCCCAAAGGAACAAATGCTTGGAAGTGTTCACATTTTTCACTCGTTTCTTGGAAATCATAACCCACAGATAAAAAGAATACTTCTGCAACAATAATTTGGCACTTGCAAAGCTTCTGGTCTTACTGATTGTTTTAATTATTTTTTAAAACCCATCACATATGTTGATATTTTATTCTGTAACTTTCTTATTCCTTAACAAAAGTTGAGAAGTAGAGTGCTTGCTAATATTGCACTGCTACTGTCATGAAGTTACAATATATGTAACTTAGATGATGATTTATTGAGAAAAAAAAATGAAGACAGAGTTTTAAGCCTGTCTGGGAATTTGGGTACTCATCTTTCAATAAACCCAAAAGAAGACTAACTTACTGGTATTTTAAATATTCCGTAAGACATCTCTTTCCATCTCTTTGAATGCTGATTTTGCTCCTGTAACCTGAGTCTTCTTACCATTATAGTTTCCTTCAGTTCTTACTAAAATCAAGCAGAATAATCCAATTACCTTGCAAGAGATCTGGATTAGAACTTTACATTTGTTTAGTGCAAGACTCGTTCTCCACAGCTGATTCTGTGTTCATTCCTACTTGACAGCTAAAAAAGAGACCCAAGATCCAATGTGATATTTTTGTATTTTTTTTGCAGAGCCAGAGCTAGTACTCTTTGTTTTACTGTTTTTCAGAATATTTCCACTTTCACTCCTTTTGCTTTAAAAAATCAATGTCTTTAGAAACAGATTGTTGCTATACATATTTTCTCATTCAAATCAAAACCCATGACATATACCTATGAATAATTTCACTTCACAAATTGCTTCAGCTCTGTGTTAGAAATACCATTTTGCCATAGCGTTAAGTGATAGATGTCACATGCTCTGGGCTAGAAACACCTTTTGAGAGAAGCAGCTCTACTCCTTTAGAGCTCCAGGACCACAGACTCACAGGCAGTACAACTCCGCTACACAATCCGTTATGCAACTTGTGATTAAACAAGCTGCAGTTCAAGAGAGAGAAAGAACAACGAGAGATCTTTCTGTTTGCTTGCCGTTTCCTAAAACTGTGGCTACTTTGCTTTACTATGGACCAGCAAGGGTCACAGCCACTCAAGGAGGCCAGGGAAGCACTTGTAAGGATGCTAGGGTTAGCCATGAAACACTAGAAATGAAAAACGCGGCAGAGGTGGGGCTGGCTGGATATGGTCAAAAGCAGTAAAGCCAAAGGCCTCTAAAAAGACCTTCAAGCCTTGGGCTGCACTGAGCATGACAATCTGTGTGTGTGTGTATATTCCCTCACCACAAAGCTGCTGTGTCTGTCCTGCTCCAGAGTTTCATATATTAGACACAGCTGAGTGCAGATCCAAGACAGATTCCCCCAGAGGGACCTGGACAGGCTGGAGAAGTGGGCCCATGTGAACCTCATGAGGTTCAATAAGGCCAAGTGTAAGGTTGTGCACCTGGGTCAGGGCAATCCTCGTTATCAATACAGGCTGGGGGATGATGTGCTAGATAGCAGCCACACGGAAAAGGACTTGGAGATATTGGTGGGCGAAAAGCTGCATATGGGCCAACAATATGTGCTTGCAGCCCAGAAGGCCAATTGCATCCTGGGCTACATCAAAAGAAGCGCAGCCAGCAGAGAGAGAGGTGATTCTGCCCCCTGCTCTGGTGACACCTCACCTGGAGTACTGCATCCAGCGGTGGAGCTCTCAACACAAGAAGGATGTGAACTTGTTGGAGCAGGTCCAGAGGAGGGCCACAAAAATGAGGAGAGAGCTGGAGCACCTCTCCTACAAGAACAGATCTTATAGCAGCCTTCCAGTACCTAAAGTGGGTCTAAAGGACAGCTGGGGAGGAGCTGTTTACAAGAGTGTGTAGCGACAGGATGAGAGGCAACGGTTTTAAACTAGAGCAGGGTAGATTTAGATTAGATGTTAAAATGAGGGTGGTGAAACACCAGAACAAGTTGCCCAGAGAGGTGGTAGAATCTCCATCCCTTGAGATATTCAAGGTCAGGCTTGATGGAGCTCTGACCAACCTGATCTAGTTAAAGATGTCCCTGTTTACTGCAGGAAGGTTGGACTATGTGACCTTTAAAGGTTGCTTCCAGCCCAACAGATTCTATGATTCCATGACAAATTTGGTGCCTCATCTTTGTGCAGGGAAAGACCAGCAGCCCTGCATTTGCAGCCAGGGGAATGTGCAACTGGAAGATAAATTCTCCAACTGCAGCCAGGCACCAGTTCCACGGAGGTTTACTAGCAGTCTTACAGTACTTGAGAATCTTCTCAACAATGCTCTGCTTCTGGTTTGGTCCTTGATTAATTAATGGCTTGACACAGCAAAACTAAGAACTTCCCTAACTTCATCATATTCAGGAAAGAGCAATTATAAGCTAAGGATTGCAACCACTAGACGCACTATGCATACACAGTTGAACTCATTCCACTAAACTAGATCAGTAATTAATGACATTTTCACCCAAAAGCTCAGAAAATTCAGCCAAATATATAACATAGTCAGACAGGGGTTTCAGAAAAACAGGGGTCAAAACTACCAAGGCCTCATGTAGTTAGTTAGCTGCCTGGAGTGTCTGGATAGTTCAGCTCTTCTTTCCACCCAGCTGAGGTGTCCCCAGCCTTATCACAGTTATACCCCTGACCTTAGGAGCTGAGCATTAAGAGTCCCCTTCTGACAAAAAAGGGTTTTGGTTAGAAGTGCATCAAGTCGGCATTTATTTTTAGTAACAGGATTACCAGCAGACAATGGACATGTCCCCCCCGCCCCGTTCCCTGTTGCTGACTGTCTGCCCTGGGGTTCTGATATTTGCTGTATAACAAGAGCCCCTGTAGCCGATTCCCAGAATAGACCTTGTTTGTGGCTCAGCATTTTTACTGAGAAGAGGCAACACCCTGCACTAACAGAGTGATAACTGGCTGTTTCAATTTAAGTTTTTGAAATAAGTTGCTATGCTACAAGTGCTACAGGCAGAAAGGGTATCCACAGTGGCAAAGCCCTTGTCAGAAGCGGTCAGTGCTTCCTGCAGGATCTTCCTACAAAAGGTTTTTTCCAGCACTCAGGCATTTCTCTTTGCTGCTCTTGAGGCTCTCTCAGTGTCTTCACCAGGAACATGTCAGGCCTATTGCCACGATTCCTATGTGAGAACAGTCCCTGCACAAGCCAGGCAGCTGTGAATTGGGTCCATGAGCAGTATCACCATCCTAGTGCTGACTGACATCATCTCCAAGGAGGAATGGTGGCAAATAAGACTTTTTGGTCCTCTTCATGTTTTTTCCTGGCAAAACTCAACTTACCTGAACACATAAAACTAATTTTAGATTCCTTGGAGGTGACTTCCTTACTCAGCCAATTCACTAATAGTAGGTAGCATGCAATTTTCCAGATGGCCACTAATGTTCAGGCATGGAAAAAACAATTTGATTATTGTATTCTGACTATTGCACAAGTATGTTATGAAAGAAAAAGTTATGTAAAAATCATAGTGGATTTCACTATTTCCTATTTAACTCTTTTATTGCAAGCATTTACAACATCCCAAAAATTCATTTCTGCAGAAAAAATATGAGCCAATATAACATAATTTTTAACATCCTTCTGCTTCTTTACAATAAGACAGATGACGATGTTTAATTTTTCCTTTACTAACATAAAATCTTCCACTTGACTCACAGTCTTTATGCTGAGAGATACTTTGGAGAGTTTTATTTTACAAACAGTGAATACAGACTTGGATTTTTTTGTTGTTATTTGGCTGCTGTACATACAGATTTTCCTTATGGTGCACTAAGAAAAGTGTGTCCAGCAGGTCTAGGGAGGTTCTCCTCCCCCTCTACTCTGCCCTGGTGAGACCACACCTGGAATACCGTGTCCAGTTTTGGGCTCCCCAATTCAAAAGAAACAGGGACCTACTGGAGAGAGTCCAACACAGAGCAACAAGGATGATTAAGGGACTTGAACATCTCTCCTATGAAGAGAGACTGAGAGAACTGGGGCTGTTCAGCCTTGAAAGGAGACGGCTGAGAGGGGACCTTATTAACGTATAGAAATATCTGAGGAGTGGGTATCAAGGGGAAGGAGACAATCTCTTCTCAGCAGTGGCCAGAAATAGAACAAAAAATAAAGAGTTTAAGTTAGAACATAGGAAGTTCCATCTCAACATGAGGAAAAATTTCTTTACTGTGAGGGTGATGAAGCACTGGCACAGGCTGCCCAGAGAGGCTGTGGAGTCTCCTTCTCTGGAGACTTTCAACACCTGCCTGGACATGTTCCTGTGCGATCTATTGTAGGTGATCCTGCTCTGGCAGGGGGGCTGGACTAGATGATCTCTCAAGGTCCCTTTCAACCCCTGACATTCTATGATTCTGTGGTTATAGAAGATCAGAACATGCCCCTTGTGAAACACATTTTAAAGGTCCATAGTGAAATATTCTCAACCATGTATCCTAGGCCACTGCCTGATCCAATGACCCAAACAGCCTTCAGTGAGGGCTCACAGAATTATTGTCATTCCAATGACTGGCAAACCCATGATGGAAATCACAGTCTAGCCTCAGAGGAGCTCAGTGCATTTGGTAGCCTTAGTACCAGCTCTAGGAGACCACAAGAAAAATACGAGGAATTAAAGAATCTTTTTGTTTGCAATTCAAGTAATTATATCAAGGGCAAAGGAGAAGCAAAACCTGAGCTACGCTCTTAAGACTGCAAGACAGTAAAAGGAATCTGACAGGATAGTATATGGGAAAGCAGTCATTACCACTGCTTGTGTCACTGAAGCTTGAATCTGAGGGCTTGTCTGCTATTTTATTAACATAGCCGAGCTGCCATGTATCTGCTGGCCTAAGTATGCCATGGGAACACTGTGACACCGGGAAAAAGAACATTGCTCCCAGTTTAGCTTAAATTACTTCAGAAGCAGTTTAAGCTAAAGGAAAAAGATGTCAGTCATTCCGAGAACATCTGAGAAGATGTTTATTAGCATAATCATGGTGATTTGAATTGATGCATCGTTATACACCTATGCAATTTTCCTGCAGATTGCATTGGACATGGAGTTTCCTGAAACAACTTAGTGGTAGCCAATTCAATGTTACACCTAAACCAGTTAGTGAGACAGATTTTTGCTGCATCACGAAACACAGGCTACTGGGATTTCCTGTATGAATATATAGTTCTGAAATAAGAGAAGTTTGTTAGAAAACCACTGGGAAAAAAAGCTCCTAGCACCATGATGCTGGGTAGCAGCACAATGTGACTGTGAGGTGGCAACAGCTACTCTAGGCTATTAGTGATACAGGCGCTTTTTCCAGAATCTGTCAGTAAGCACATAGGTGATTTGCAAACAGAACCCAAAAGTTACACCAATAGTAAACAGCAAAAAAGATCCCCTGGAGAAACTCAGATGCCCGCCTGGATGCATTCCTGGGACGCGTTCCTGTGTGGCTGCCCTAGGGGATCCTGCTCTGGCAGGGAGGTTGGACTAGATGATTTTTCGGGGTCCCTTCCAACCCCTGACATTCTCTGATTCTGTGAAACTAGTCAGTTCTTTAATAATGGATTTTTAGAGATTTTCCTTAAGTTTTTCCCTAAAATTCCTCAAAAGCTGATTTTATTAGGGAAGGTGGAAGTCACACAGGATGCAAATGAAAACTCTCTGGCCACTGGACTTGACTGCTGGAGGAACTGAGCTGTCAGAACAAAGTGTAAAACATCCCAGTGAGGCTGTTCTGTGGCCTGAAGTGGGAGCTTTTTCACCCAGAGAGATGTGCCAGTTCAGCCTGAGAGCTGAAGCTTACTGCAGGAGGAGGTCAGAGATGCAACGTCATTGATAATGTGACCGGTGAGGACCCACAGTTCTGGGGATGGCTCTTGCTCTGTTTAGAGAGGGAAGGCAAAGTACGCAGGAGGAAATTGCTGTAAATCAGAATAGCAACCTGATGTGCCGTTGTGGAAAGCTCAGTGTGCAAGCCAACAAAGCGCCCTGAAGGGGGATGGAGGGCTCACTCGGGAACACGGCATCTGATGTTAACCCATACCACACACAGGGCAGGGCTAAGTTTTTGCATGGGACCTCACCATTACTCTCATTCTCACACATACTGTGGTGCATAGCAAATCATCTGCTGGGCCATCTGCTGAGCTGCCTGCGTACTTGAATTAGGACTGCAACTCTTCATTCCTACGCGCAGCCTTTCAAACTCTACACCCTCCCATCTGAAAACTTTTTCCTCCTGCTTCAGCCATTACATCACCCATCCTCACCAGCTGGGACTGACTGCTAAAGTTGTAGGTGTTTAGCAGCCTTCATACTGTCTCTCACTCTTCAGATTAATAACCTCACCTGGCGGAGAAACAGAATATGTACTTGCCTCACACTCTGTGTTGCACCATCAAACAGGATCATAATTTCAAAGATGGTATGGGAATTCCCCATCCAGCGGTCAGCAGCCAGCATCTGCTTTTGTATTATGTATTTCTAGGTCCTCAGCATGCTGCTGGCTCTGAGTCATGCAAATCTCATGCCTAGGCGAAGCAAAAATGGATGCACCATGCAGAGATTTTATCTCTCAGATAGAAAGTGAGATTTTTTTCAGTGACAGTTTACTCTTTTTAAGAAGTTGCCAATTTCTCCACAACTCTGCTTTTATTTTTCACCTTAATTCTATCTGGCTGTAATCTTTTTGAGTGGAAAGTTTTGTAGAAAAGATGTTACACCAAATAAAGTGAAATTGTGCATTTTAACATATTCTTACCCGTTCATTCCCTTCAGTTTCAGATTACAAACTGGTATTACCTCATCACACCTCTCTCGGTTACCTTGCAGCTACCGGGGTCTCTGATAATGGCAGATTTGGGGATTTCTACCAGGAGGCAAAATCCTCCTATCTGCTTTTCTGCCCTGATTCCCTTGTTGCTGAGAACTATAGGTCTGTGTTTGATCTGCATCCAGGAGAGCTAAAGAGAAAAACCTGAAGCTCAGCTCTGATATTCAAGTTCGGTATTTGGTGAGGATGAGATAACTCCAGTCATAAGGTACTGCTGTGAGTAGTAAGGAATATGTATGAGAAACAGCTCAGATTATTTAAATATTCCCCATAAATATGGTCATAATGGCTTAAAATTTGAGACTGCATCTTTTTTGTTTCTGTTTTCTCCTTAAGCTCCTCTATTGCTGGAGAACACGAAGTTCCATTTCTATTTCAGAATTTTTTTTTCTGATGAATCTAAGTACTTTATATCTGAAATCTTTTCAGAGAGCAAATTGGTGCAAACTGATAAATGCAAATGAAAACTTCCGATATAACCTTCCAGTTTAAATGCACACTTGCCCAATTCCAGCAGCTTATTAAAGTCAATGTTTGCTTAGCCTTTCTGTACATTATGGGTATATTTTGTTTTAGAAGGGAAAAGTTTCCTGTTTGATGGTATAACCACAGTTGTGCTACATCAGCATACTTACTTGCTGCTGCTGCTACGTACAGTCACACACGTTTTCTTTTTAGTGACAGCAAGGAACCATGAAGATCCTGCCCTAAACTGACACCAAGAACTAGATCTGGAGTGATTCTGCATGACCAAGTTTGCATTCAGAGAAGGTACCTTGACCGCAGCAACCCTAGCTTCAAGTCAGAATTGACCAGATGCTCTGTAACAAAATGATCATAGGCCTTAGGACCTTAATACAAGGTCTTATATCAGTGAGTGCTTTCCTTTGCTCCTTAAAAACAGTCTGTTTTAAAAACGTTGCTTAAGGTTTTAAAATAGTTGCTTTCTTAAAGAAAACCACAATCTCTGAACTAAAATAAACAACAATATGCTCATATAGAGATCCCAGTTCCATTTCCAAATTCAGTAAACTCAGTGAATGAGTCAAACTAAAACCTGCCTGTGGGCACACAGTAAGTTCTGAGCATATGGGAATTAGCGCCACCACTGCTGAAATCTTCGTGTAGCTCAGGTTGCTAAACTACATGCAAATAATTTTCTTGGAAATGTTCCTGAGACATATCACTGGGATGCACCTCTTCATCACCGTACTCTGGAAAGGACTGCACAGCTACCGCTTCGTGCAAGCTTGCTCTGGCTCTTCACCTCCCAAACTTCTGTTTGTTCTCAAATAGCAAGTTTCACTACAGCATCTCTGAACTCACAACCAGGTAAGTGCCACGGTGAGAGGAGGCCTTAGGGATGTAAAGCAGCAGCATAAAGACACTTAATCTTTACCTAGCTAACTGTAACTTCTCTGAAACCTGGCCATGTCTGCCATCTTCTGCCTTAACATAATTTCATTCAATTTTAACAGTCAAGGTGTTTGCCCCAACAAAGATCATAGGCAAACATCATTGTAGCCCACTTGGAATACTCTAAGGGGTGAAGAGCTTTAATTTACCAGCCAGCAAACCAAGTTTATTTGTAAAGTTTAAAGGATCACTTCAAGTCCAGAGGATCCGGAAATATAATGAAAGACAAATTAAGTCCTGTAGGAGGAGAACATAACAGAACCACAGAGGTTATAATTCATCGTCCTTTCCACTTAGCCATGCTGCTGCTGATGGTTAAAACTGAGCAATTTGCTGAGCGTGGGCAAAAAGGCCCTGGAAAGAACAAACTGTTGGTTGCCCTTCTCCCAGCTGAGATTTCTGTGTAGAAAACGCCTGGTAAAATCTCATTCACTCCAAAGACAGATAATTGGTCTTTAAGGTCTGAGATAAATGCAGTCTCTGGCAATGGTGAAGGATCTGACAGAGCCCAAATGAGGGTTTGAATTCCACAGGAGACAAGAAAGCCTCTAACACCCTCTCCTTCAGTCTGAGGCTGAATACTGGTTGTGCTAGAAAACAAGAAATGTCTCGAATCACAGCAGCAGCAAACTACTAATGTAAGTAAATAAACAACCCTGATGTATCTCAAACTACATGTTCTTTTTCTGACGCAGAATCTCAGACATTCTGTGGATACTGCAGACATGTCTCAAAGTCTAAGCCACTAGGGACTGGCTTGTGGCTGAAAATTAGGAAAGTTTCTTATTAAACCAGTTATTCACAACCACTGTGTTAGGAAATACTCTTAGCCATTCAAATTCCTGCCCTCCATTCAAGGAGTGGTAACAAATAAAAAGAAAATTGTAAAAACTCGGCAATTAGAAACAAAAATAACTGTACTTGTACATCATTGACTCCTGTTGTACCCTCTAATTAAATTGTCTTCTACAAGTTTTATGGTAAATGTGGGATTTTCTGGAATGCCTCAGATCCAAAGGTCTCTTGGGCAGAGGGCATATTTACATTGTTTCTTTGTAGGAAAGTAACAGACTTCTGGAATTACAAAAACACCACAAAGAAGTCTCTAATGGATTCGTATGCACTGATCTGGTTCAGGTTATAGCTTCTTCTCTAACTCACAAAGAAATTAGATGCCTCATACTGTAGCACATTAGTAATTTCACAAGTAAGTTCACAAGTAAGCACATGTATTTAAAGAGAAGATCTCACAGATTAATTATAAATCTGCTAAATCAACTCACACATGAGTGAGCTTAATCTCACAGAATCACAGAATCTGAGCTTCTTTGTCCTACCTCCTGCTAGTGAGAAGGTCTGACAGCTGCCACCTGCTCGGCTGCAGGCCGAGGCCTGCTGATGCTCATGCAGGACCAGAGCACTGGGGTGCTGTGCATGTCCACAGCGAAGCCCACAAAGGGCTAAGAGGGGGCTGAGGAGCTTTGTTGCTGGTGGAACATAGCCTAGAGCACCCAGCTTCTGCAATGACATTTCGAAAATAAAGTCAGAGGCTGCTGTCCGCAAGTACCGAGGCTGCAGTGCTCATTCCTAGGCTGAGGGTTGCTTCTGGTCTAACACAGACGGAGGCAGAACTGGGCTCTAGTTTCCTCATCAGCATCTTGCAGTTCACAGCATTTGCTGAATCAGCCCCTGGAGCTTAAACAAGAGATTGTCGTGCTGAGCTCTGTACACAAGGAACACATGCAGGCATCAGAGAGGGATAAAAATGGTCCTGCTGTACAAACCAGGCAGTCATGCACCTTCACAAGCCAGATTTACAAAGGTGTTTAGGCAGCCAAAGGTGCAAGCAGGTACCTCACACAAGAGCCTCAGCACATTTTTGTGTATCCGTTCCTTGGTAACCTGCCAGACTATCCCCAAAAGAACAATGGACTTAAATTTCCTGTTTCTGGTTTCACAGGAGCACATTTTCTCAAAGTTGGTTCCTTCTGTCGGACTTTGTCTCCCGAGCACACTTTTACAGCATGAATCTTCAACAGTTTCCCATGCCCTGGGATACCTGGAAGCAGATACTCAATTCACAAGTGTGTGATGTGCCACAATTTTACCACTTTCCCTTTCCAATTCGATCTTGCAAATAAGAAAGCCAAAAGACTTAGCAGAACTCCAGACGTGTCAATTTTTAGTACTCTCACATGCCTATAAATTCTGTTATAATTTCTTTCTAAGTAGTGTAGGGTTAATGAGGCTGAAGAGAAGGGCAGGGAGGAAAGAAATAATTATATATTCTCTTTTTTCTCAACATGTCCCAAACATCACCTCTGACCTGGCTTTCTATTTCTGGCATGGACTAAACTCACTCTATTTATTTAGCAGCCTACACACCATTACAGCAACATAGCAACAGTACTTTCAGTTGTGAATTTGAAAAAAAAAACCAAAACCCACATATTTTTCGTAAGAAAACCATTAAAACATTGCAGTCTAGTAACACTTCTGTAAATACTTTTATTTTTTCCCTTTACAAACCAGTATTACTAGGTTTCCAGCCTGCAAACCCAATGCAGAGGGTCACATAGGGGAACTAAAATAGCATCGTCATCATGGAGCCTGTTCTTCCCATGCCAGTCAGACTGTCCCTTAACATTTTTATTTGTCTTAATGATGTTTCAGCTTGAATATTTCTCAGGTCCAGCAAAAGTAGGAGTTCGGGGAGAATACTGAAATAATCTAGTGTTATTCTCTCACTTTTCAAAAAGAGTTCATCATTATTTTATAATCTCTAGCTCAAGGGTGATGTGTCACTCAGAGTTATCTGTCAAAAAAGGACCATTTTAAAAAGCACAAAGTGAAGTTGGAGTAACAGTCCTATTTTCAGCTGACAGTCCAAATCCCACTGTTCTACAGGGAAATTTAGCCAGCAAAGACCCGTAAAGACAGTCCTGGAGTGAGACGAGTATCCAAAGAAAACATTTTGGCAATCATATTTCAGTGAGAGTAAAGCACTGAAGTATCTCGAAAAACCCAATTCCCTCATCTCCTTAAGTGCTTCTTATTTTTAAACCTAAGGTCTCAATGAGAACTCAGTAATTTTCTTAGGTTGGGTTCAAAATGCTGAACTTACTAAAAATAAAACTTCTTAAGCTTGCAAAGCTTCCACTATAAGTATCAGTAAACAATATGGATGTAGCAGCTGGAATAGCACTGAACAATATGCATGTAGTATCTGGAATAGCAGGGAGTACTTCATGAAGCAGTATATGACTTCTCAAGAAACTGTTTCTTCATTGCTATTGTAAACTCAGCTGGCACCTCTTCAGCTGCTGTTTCTCATTTCATAGTGATGTGATCAGCACACCATCACCTCTGAATGCCAGTGGCTTTTCTGTGGAATAGGCAGAAGATCTTGGAAGCACAGCTCTACAACACGCATACACATTCAGCCTTCCCAGCATTTATAAACTCAGTGGTTTTACTGCACAATTTGTAAACTCTGCAAGTGAAACAGTTCATGCTCCTTCCGAACTATTGCCTTCTCCTTGGCATGACTAGCTCACGTCAGCTTGAAAAAATGGCTTCACAACTCTAAAATCCTTGAATTTCTACAAAGAGTTTGCAAGTCTGGTATGTAAAAAGAGATTGTTCACAAACTATGCACTCTGCTGAGATTACAAAAGTTGCAAATTTAGAAAGAGTCCCATTATGGTCATTATTCAGTCCAACAGAAATACAAATACATAAGGCACAGTCTCCGAGACTTGGGAGTCAAAGGATGAATAATAATATTCGTAACTAACAGGGCTCACAGAAACTATTATCTTTTAAAAAGTACTGTCAGAAGTGAGTCAAAAACCTTCAGATGACAATCTAAGTTCCATTTAAATTAACACCTTCATTTAAGTAATTTTGAATTCATACTAATAATGACATTTTACTGCTGTTCTGTAAAATGTTTTATGGGAAAGGATATTGAATAACTGAATGCACTATCCAAGGCTTTTGGGGAAAGCTACAAAGCATTTTTGACTACAGGGGCCAGGTGGGGTTTCTGGCATCAGAAAGGAAAGGAATAACAAAATTTTTAAGAACAGTTGTCTCATTCGAATAATTACAAAGCTACAAATGATGTAGCCTCAGAAAGAACCATGAAGACTAGACATCAGTTTTGGCTTATTTTTAACAAATACCAAGTTGCAGTAGATTTTAAAACTGAGTTTTGCTATATTTTTTGCTATATATATATATATTGTTTGTGGGAGAGATTTTTTCTGATGCACCACAAACTGAAACAAGTTAAGGATATTATTATAAAGCAGAAAAAAATAAGTAAATGTTGAAGTATTGCATGTTATTCAACAATCAAATGAAAGATTACCTGTCTGGACGAAATGTTTTCACATGCAAATTTCGTTTCAAAGATGGCATTTTTTCCATTGTCTTATCACATTACTAATTCATTTCCAACTCAAATGAAAAAGAAAGCAAATAAATTGACTGTTTCTCTACTGAGTAACATTATAGGAGTAAACTTGTGCCTTTCCCTAACAATCAAATTGGCATAATACACATTCATAACATGTTGATGCATTATTGGTAGAAGTAATGTGTTTCTCCATATTGTAGTTTCTGTGCTACAACAAAAGGTTCAACAAAGTACTATTTGTAAAGCTTCTTTTTGGTAATGCTTTGTTTTTGATTGCATCGCTAGTTTAATTACCACTCAGGTTAACATTTCCTTCTCTATTTCAAACCAACATGTGTTTAACAAGTCTCTATTTTTGAATGTAAAGACTTGATAACTTGCAGGTTTCTGTTCTGAATAGAAACCAATAGCTTGATGTTCCTGTGCACTGAAAACATGCAGTCAAAGATTAAACTGGGGCTTCAGGGCTATTACAGCTCCACCCAAATAAATTGTCCAAGAAAAATTACTCTGCTTAACGTTCTGATACACAGGTTGCCAAGAACAGCAGTGTTTTTTAGAAATTATTTTTTCTTAGAAGTCAGCCTATCTCATTAAACATTGTATTTTAATTACTAAAACGTGGTTAAAATAAAAGAAAATAGTCTAGAATAAACATCACACTTAACCTGCCAAACAAGGTTAAGTGGTGGAAAATAACTTGATTTGCACTTAGCTAATTACAAATGTTTGACTCCAATGGTGGAAACTCCTCCAATAAATTTCTGCTGTTATTTTACCAGTGAGATCAATTTGTGCAGGCTTTCACAGAGAAGGGAACACACAGGCTGCAGCACAGGAGCTTCAGTATCAAAGTCTTCATTTTCTCAAAACCAAGTTCTTCCTTATTGTATAAACCAGATTGAATATACGCTGGATTTTAAAATGAAGTAACAGCAGGAAAAAAAGAGGCACAAGAATTACAATTAGAACCAGCTAAAGGCTCTGTCAATTTTCTGCATCACACAGGACTCCCAGCTTTTAAATTAGAGTTATAAAACCCACATGAATTGGTTAAATAAAGTTAATTTTCCAATGAGAGTTCACAATGTTGATTCCAGAAGGGTATGAAAGGTGGCTCTAACTCTCTATTCAGAGGAGACAGAGTTTAAGAAGTGAGGCTTTGTAGGAAACATCTGGAAATAAAAAGGCTTACGGAAAAAAATTATTTTCAGATTTCTCTTTGATGGTTATTTTTCAGAAACTTCCCTCAAATCCCAAACCAGGGGAAGAAGTACTTGATCTTGCACTGCACTTGGGGATTTCTTTTAGGTGAGGCTGACAGTGTCCTCTGCTGACAACAGCCCAAGGCTAGATCACAGAGCAGATGCTCTGCATCCTACCCACCCTTAGCAGTGCTGTGGAACTCTTGTTCCTATTACTTGAGCAAGCTCTTCCATAGTTCTACTTTACTTTTTCTTCTTAGTGGCCAGTAACTTCCCATTTGCTCTCCCGATAAATACCAGAACTTCAGCTAAAAATGGAGAAGTCGTTTAGATTCTCTTATCTTGTAAAACCCTAGCAATGGTGTGCTGTGGTCGAGTTCTGGCAGATCCCCCCAGCAGAGGTATTTGTCTGCAGCTACTTGCTTCTGTGCCCTTCTGACAGCACTTACTGCCCCTCACACAGGAGCAGACATCACTTTACTAGCTTTTTGAACCTTTTACGTTAATTTACACCTGTATTTGTCTTCCCAGATCAGACACTCCAGGGAGAAGTGTGGTAAGAAGTGCAAGGCTAAATTTTCTCACATGGGGTCCATTTTGGACTCTTATTATAGAGATGCTGACAAGGAATTTTGATTTTCAGTAATGTCTGAAGAAACCAGTCACTCAAATAAAATGGGAAACTTGCCTATTTTTGAGTGAGTGGTCTTCCCTCATCAATTTGTATAGTACTGAATAGTAAAAATAGCTCTTAAGCTGGGGAACAACTGTGCAGCATTGGCTTAAATGGAACTGCACTGACTCACAACAAGCAATCATCTGTGTATAGCCTCTTACTATTCCAAACCACATAAACAGTAAGAAAATAATGGTGTGGCATTCACCGGAGCCAGCAGGCAGGCTGGATAACTACCGCTGCTGCTCCTCACAGGTGTGACAAACTAGAGGACAGTGATTTGAGGATAGGTTGAAATTAGATGCCTGTTAAAAATCCCATCTCCTTCTCCTTATCAGCATGTGAACAATGTGTCCTCTCAATGGCTCTAGTCTCTTATTTCATTAGACATCCCCTGTGCCTTCTTCCATGTCCTTTTCCCCCTCATAGTGACTTTTTGCACTGGCTGCCTTAATTCCTTTGTTTTCTAGCCCATGAAACTATTTGCCTCCTCTTCAATAAACAAAAAACAAATATTACCAGTCAGTGAGCACATATATTTCCATACGAAAAGCAGCAAAAAGCTGGTTCTTAAAGGCTGACATTACAGAACTGGGATATACTACCACCCTGAGACTTCTAATTTTTTTTACATTTTTTTAACAAACTTAAACCCTTCTTTTTGTTTATGGCTCTGAATGCCTAATCTAAATCCTTGCTTGGATGTATTCAGCACTAACATAAGGTACCGTGAAGTCCCTCAAACCTGAAGCACATTCTCCCGTGACTTTTAATTTCCTACCGAGGCTGGAACTCATGATCCACTAATACCAATACCAAAAATGTCCAGTGGAGCCAATGTTTGCTTTAAAGCTGTGCCTGAAACTTAGCATTTTTAGTCTAGAGCATCATTGACTTCATTTCCACTACCACCAATTCCTAGTTTTTCGTAGCAGCTTCTTCCTCTCTTCCCCATACCCAGCTCCTCCAGAGCTTTGGGAACTCCCTAGCACCCCTCAGGCTCACACAGTCCCCACTGGTGAGAAAAGCTGGAACGAAGTGGAAAAATGAGAACAGCACAGCTTTCAGGTCACACTTAGGGGACAAAGAACTGCAACACACATCAAATGCTCTCCCGAGGGATTCCTTGCACAACTGCCTCTTTAGATAGGTTGACATGGTGGATTCATGGTTCAAGTATCAGAGGGAAAAGCACTGTACATGCTATTAAACCACTGCTAATGTATTTGCCTGCTGAAGTGAAGCTCCTTGGGCTTTCTAATGAATTCAGTGTATTTAGCATTAAGGTCTCTGTTTTTACAGAAAGTTACACTTGGGTAATTAATCTCATGTTCATTTCCTGCACATGTAAGAGAGTAGCCTTTGTTAAGGAATGATAAGACACTTCTAAGAATAGTGCTACTAAGAGCATCGGCTTTGTAAGACATTACAGGAAAAATATAGATTCTTAACACCTGCTTTTTGCTTTTCAAAGTTTTGAAAATAATGTTCTGCTTACCTAGAGTCATATTCTGACTTGGTTATGCATAGAAAACTTAATTGCTTTCATCAGAGAACAAGCATAAATGAAGGTACCCTTTGGCCTTCAGCCTCCAGTCTAATAAAGATGTATTGGTTCAATTTTACAAACACTGTAAATATTCCCAGTGGCTTTGGTGGGACTATCTGCAGTTCCCAGTCTCATAACCTGGAGTCATCACTTTGGTCTCTCTGCTACCGATTGCACTGATGTTAATTGGATTTTCTTAGTGATTGCAGCAGACTGAGAATTAATAATTTATCTGTTTGTAAAACAAGAGACCCTCAGGCCACACTTTACAAAAGCCAGATGCTGAACTCAAGAAAATATAAACTGGGAGAAAACCCACTGAGAGCAATTGACCACTCTAGTGTAAGAGAGGTCCCAATGAGCAGCAAACTAAGCCTGCATTTGAAGCTCCCTGAAGCTTCAGCTCAGATCATGGGTTTTGCCAGCCGAACACAAAGGGTGGTGTAAAGCTTGGAGATTGATGTGTGTTGTCAGTTCAGAACCAGAGCCAACCCCATTCTCCTGTAAGCGGTTGACACTTGACACCTACTGAAGTCAGTTTAAGCAGTCATTGTTTTAAAGCTCGTGTTGTTTTGAAGCAGTCACCGTGTCTCAGCCTGAGCTACCTACCACCCCATTGCAAGATGCACAAGCTACCACGCTCTTGAAACTCTATAAAAAGTAGGGAAAAAAATAGTTTATAGGGGATAAGAGAAAATTTCCAGTTGGTTTGTAGCATCCACTGTGTAACCAGGCAGATGAGAAAGGACATTAATCTTTGCTGTACTTGCAGCAGATTTCTTTATGCTTTATTATAGACAAAGAAGTAATTTATCCTTTTAACCAGAAAACAAGGCCTAATCTGCAGATATCCAGCTAATCTAGTAGTTGATGTTTGAAGAATAACATAGACCAAATTTCCCCAGATTTTGTAGTGCAAAATCTGAGCAGAGCAGACTGTAAGTAGCCTTGTGAACTGATCAGTCCCTGTTGTGGCTACTATCTTGACTGTATAATGGGAGCTTTCAAATCCCAGATTTATCACATTCTGTTTTCTCTACTTTGCCCTTTTATGAATATTGAGTAATCAAAAATAGCTACACTGACAGAGTTACTAATGACACCAGCTGGGTGAATCAGTGGCTCTTACCTAGTGCCTGCTATACAGTGCTACTAGTACATTCATTACAAAATATAACAAAAATCAGATATCTGTATTTTATTTGCAGCTCCCTTGAGACACATCATAGTGGTTATTTTAGAATTGGAAAACACTAAATGAACAAAGCAAAGATTCAGCTATTTCCATACAAAAGAAGAAACTGGCTTAGAATAAGTTAAAAGTAAAGTCAGACATGAGTAAATTATCCTTTCCCCTTGTTTTTAGTTAAAAAATAAAATATACTACCGACTTATATCTACAACATTCTTTGCAAGACAGTTATTCCTCATATTACTAGAAAAAGCTAACATCAGCAGCCCAGAAAAAATGCTGATAAACAGCAGGGAATACAACAAATGAGGTAAGCTATGTATATGGCACGGGAGCGTGAGAGACACATATGGTTGCATTCTTCTAGTACAGTGCAGTGCTCTGGGGTAAACTAGGTTAGAAGCCCGTGGCTCAAATGAGGATTACGATTCCGAAAGTGTAACAACAATAATGACGTGCATAATGAAGAACCATCACAAATGAGTATGCAAAACGGCCCACGATAGGCTTGCATTTTTAATACTGTCCCAAGAAATTTTTAAGGGTCATTTATTTCTACTTGGAGTGCCTTCCTCGCAGCCTTGAAATGAGCTTCCTACTCCTATGTTTGCAACACACGCCCTTCCCACTGCCCCCTCCCGTCCCCGAAAAACAGACAGGCAGATACAAAACGAAAAAAGGAGCCCCCTTCACACATAACGTAGTTGCAGCTCTCCTTGCATGCAGTGCTTTCTCACCAGCTCCCTACACCTTTCAGCTATCAGGAACTTTGCAGCACAGCATCTTCTAGCACCTCTTTAACGCAGACATAAAGTAAAGCTTTCTGCTAGCAATCGCGACTGGCATCTGAAATTGGTAAATAAAACTACTACAGATGTTGCCTTTAGCAAGTGTCATAGAAATTACAGATCATCTTAACAAAGCAGAGCCTCAGAATTTAAAGTATTAGGGTTTTTTTTTAGGGAGGTTCCTGTCCTTCCATAGAAAAGTGACATCTGAAATTCTGTTACAACAATTCTGTTAGTTACGGCAACAATAACCGAAACCGAAATGCGGTTTTTAACCTAAAGATACGTTGCATAACAACTGAAGTATTATAATCTTAAGAAGCGGGAAAGGTTAATTCCAAAGGGCACAAGAATACTGGTGAAAATAAAAATGCTCCATAAGAGCACGGACTTGGCAAATCTTTTTGTTTTGGTCCAAGGCGAAGCCGAAACAGGCGAGACATTTCAGAGGAAGAACAAGGCACCAAGCACATGCCGAAATCCGTTTGGCGAGTTAAAAAAAAAATAAATAAAAATCAGCAGAGCCTCTGCACTTACGTATCTCTTGAGTTTCTTCTCGGGGGGTGATTTAATGAGCCATCCAGTGCAAACGACGTCCCCAGAGCTCATCTTCCCCCCGCGGCGCGGAGTGGCGACGCGGGAGCCAGGGTGCGGGCTGCGTGTGTCTGCGTGTGTCCGTGATGTGTGCGGGTGTGTGATGTCTGTGTGTGCGGGTGTGTGATGTGTGTGTGTGTGTGCGTGCGTGTGAGGGTGCGTGTATTGTTCCCAGCCAATTTGAAACCAGCAGTAATCAGCTTCCTTCAGCTGTGCTCTGATACTGCTCCAGCCCGAGGAGGAAGTCATG
>NW_009712450.1:0-42082 GCF_000703405.1 Apaloderma vittatum
TCTTGGCCACCTGGGCACACTGCTGGCTCGGTGAGACAAGAGTTTATGGACAAGCAACCAGCTGGTGAGCCTCCCTCTCCCAGTGAGGAGGGGAGCTTCAATAAATTCCATTGCAAAGTTTAGATGTGCTCCTTCAAAACTGTCCATTTGGACAACAGTTTGCCTCAAAGTCATTAAATCACCTTTTTCAGAGATTCATAGAACAGTTTGGGCTGGAAGGGACTTTAAAGATCATCCAGTTCCAACTCGGCAGCCATGGGGAGGGACAACTCCCACTAGACCAGGTTGATCCAACATGGCCTTGAACACTTTCAGGGATAAATCTGCTGACTGGATTCTTAGAACCATTAAATCTTTGGCTGGAAATGCTGTTATTTTGTCCTTTGTGGAGCTGCACTGTATCAGTATCAGCTGCTCGGTACAAAACAGTTACTGACACAATCATCAGGTTGCTCTGCCAGTGAGGCACTGCCTGCGGACAGGGCCCTGCAGCGTCCCTCTGCCTCTGCAGGTCCTTTGCCTCAGCGAGAGCTGAAGGATTTTTCCAGGCAACAGTAAGTTTTAAACCTCCCTCTGGCACTGCAAAGTAGACTCATATTGTAGCAAAGGCCAGCAGATCTGCTTGGCCCTCCTGGCAGCTCTCAGGGATGCCTCAAAAGGAAACTACATGCAAGTTGCCTTGTTTCAGTGACCACTGCTCCACACAGAGGAGCGGTGTGATTCACCCTCACTGCTCTCTTCCACAGCTGCCACGAGAATGACACGTGTCTCACCGTTGGTGCTTTCATCTGGAAGTTTGTTACGGAGATCACTGCCTGCCCTCATACTGAGAATAACCTGTAGTAGCAGATAAAAATATTGGCCTAAGAGATAGACGCAAATCTATACAATGCTATTTAATCTTCTTAGGGACTGTAGGTATTAAAATGGATTGGCTATTCCTCCAGCAATATGTCCTTCACACCTGACCCTCTCTTGTATTAGAATTCTGCCAGCAGAGACGACGCGAAAATGGGATCAGTTTCATCTGCCTCTCTCTGCAACAGCATCTCCCATCTGGCTGTTAAGTATCAAAGAAGCTTCCAGCACTACACTCAACCTTTGGTACTCCTCTTCCTCTTGGACAGCAGCTTTGGAAGGTAAGCTGTGGAAGTTCATTTGATTGCTTATGACCGAGATAGTCTAACCTGTGAGAAAGGAGTTGATCAGGAGTTGACCTGTAAGAGAATTGCTAAACTTACGAGACTAGAAAAGCAAAGAGGCTGATGGGCAGGTGTTGGGAAAGACTGGAGAGCTCCTACAACTGATTCCTAGCTTTGGATATATTTCTGTTTGCAAAAGGTCTTCTAAGCAGCTCTTTTTGGAGAGGAGAAGTAAAAATAGTGTATGAATAGAAGTGCGTGCATACGTCTTCTGTTCTCTGTGTCATGCTTTTTACTGTCTTATTTTTGTTAGGAAGGATTATTTTCTAAAAATGTACAATTCATTAAACATATATAGTTCTGCCGTATGCATGTCTGTGTGCTTTTTACATATGAGAAGCAAAGTTTATATCATCTATTTATCTAGGTATTCCCATGACCCTCTATTACTGTTGCCTTAATGATCCTCCCAACTATTTAATAGAAGATAATAATGCCTGTCTTGCAAGAAATTTAGGCTGATTACTTCACTGGGTGTTATACAAGAGGGTAACTGTGTGCTAACGTGCATGAAGAGCTTATCTCAGAATGGTTTGCAAAACTGTGATTTGCATCCAGATCAGGAATTATGTAACGTTCCCACTTAGTGGGGGGGAAATAATCTACAGAGAGTTATATTCTAAGGTAAAACGTTCAAGCAGTGCTGAAGGGTAAATTCCATCCAGTCCTTAATCACTGTCTCCATACTGTCACAGCTGCAGGCTCTGTCACTCTGGCATTTACAATTTCTCTCCCTTTCTAAATGCTGTTCAAATAATTATGCAGGATGTGCTAATTATCTCCTAATAAAAGGTATGATTACAATTCCATTGTGCTAGCTCTGGTTTCTACAGAAAGGCTTGAAAAGATGTAGTCATAGCAACAAATGGATGCTCAGCACCCTCAGTTTTACGAGAACCAAGTCTTCCTCATGCTCTTCTTGAACTGAAAGAAAAAAGGTCACCATTGCTTGGTTTGAATGCTGTGGACGTGCAAGGTTGGAGAGCCAGAGCAGCATATCTGGGAACTATTGAGTGGTTTTAATCCTCCTATTGGGGTTATTTTGGTGAATTACTGGTCTGTTAGGAGGGAGGTTTTAGCAGCATGATCTTGTCTTCAGAGCATCATATTTTCTAGCAATCTAAAGCAGGTTACTTGACAGAAGCCATAACCTCTTGTCCTGCAGAACACTGACCCAATTGTTATTATTACAGAAGAACAACTGGACTCAAGTAAAAAGACAGGCTGGAATAGCTCCTGGATGTGGGCGGTAGCTGGAAGTAGAGTTCAGCTCAGATTGGACTGCCTCGGCCAACTCCTCTCTATTAAGCCAAGACTTTGATTAGTAATTACCGTAGCCTATGGTCATTAAAAGAAAAAAAAAAAAGGGACTGAAACCTGAATCTAGTTCTGCCTTTAGTCACTGAAGTCCATTTCTTTTTATGGAAAAATAGAAAAGCAGTCAGTGATGTAACGTTACCCAAATGGTGGAAAGTAGCAGTACTTTTTTTTTTACACCAGCTTTTCTTTTGCAGGATTCTGCACTTTGTGTCATGCAGTTTCAATCCTGATGCTTAATATCAGCCAGACCCTCCAATGGTGGATATAAGTGCGAATTACTGACTCAGAGAAGTCTTCAGTGGCTTCTGGACACGGCTCTGATTTTTGAACCTTTAGGAAATGCATTTACCACGGAGAAGGCGGCTACAACGGAACCGAATCTTTCTCTTGCTTGCCATAGTGTTGGTCCTCTCTCTCTATCAGCTCCAGTTCAGCCACTCTGCCCTTCCAGCACCCCAACCCACGAACCCTGACAAAGTGACCTCCAGGGACCTCTCCAGCAACAAGACTGCCGTAACGGGCAACGTCACAGCAGCACCCAAAATAAGGCACTGTGTGTATGTGGATCCTGAGCCAGCTGTGCCTGTCTCTACATCAGTGGGCACAACACCCCAGTGGGAAAATGTCAGTGAAAGCTACCCAGAGGAAAAGCCACCATACGAGTCCAAAGGAGAATATCCCCAGGACCTCTTCAGTGTGGAAGAACGCAGGCAAGGGTGGGTTGTACTTCACGTCTTTGGCATGATATATGTATTTGTGGCCTTGGCCATAGTGTGTGATGAGTATTTTGTCCCTGCTTTGGGAGTGATCACAGAGAAGTTGCAGATCTCTGAAGATGTGGCTGGAGCCACCTTCATGGCAGCAGGTGGATCAGCACCAGAACTCTTCACCTCCCTCATAGGTGTCTTCATCTCACACAGCAATGTGGGCATCGGTACCATTGTGGGCTCAGCAGTCTTTAATATCCTCTTTGTCATTGGCACCTGTGCCCTATTCTCGAGGGAGATACTCCACCTGACATGGTGGCCCTTATTTAGAGACATCTCATTCTACATTGTAGACTTACTGATGCTCATCCTGTTTTTCCTAGACAGTGTCATTGATTGGTGGGAAAGCCTCCTTTTACTGACTGCCTATGCCACATACGTATTCACTATGAAACAGAATGTGTACCTAGAACAATGGGTGAAGCAGGAGCTGAACAAGAAGCTGAACGCTGTGCAGGCAGCATCAGCAGAGCACATGCAGAAGGTTGGTGTCTTTATTGTTCTGAGGGCGAGTTGGAAATAATTCATTGTAGCGTAAACCACAAAGAAAAACTGTGCATATTCAAACAGAACCTCAGAATACTGGTCAATAATTATGGTTATAAAATGAGGCAAATGCAGCCTACGAGGTAGAGATTCTAAGCAGTTAGAGAACACTGCTCAAAGGGAGTTCTACCCTTGCGATTACTAAAGTTTTCAGTTGCGCTTGCTTGTCTGCTTTCCAAGACGTGCATGGGGTTTTGCTTACTCAGTTATTGTAAAGCAAGAACATAGTCTGGGAACAAGATTGGGTAATTCTGTGTTACCCAGGGGAAAAAAGGCTTCTGGTAAGAGGCCCTGTCCAAGCCTCTTGCAGTTGAGAGATGCTGGAGGAGATACTCTTTTCCCTTTCTGAAGACATTTGTGCTGCTGGGACACTGGTGGTGTCGCTTGATACCCAATCTGCAGCACAGAAGGGGATCTGGCAGCCTCTAGCACCCACTGCCACCTCTCCCTCTCAGCATTTGGCAACAAGATCAAAATGCCCAAATCCCATTTCCGTGCACTGGCTGCAGCTGTGTGTGCTTGGAGATGATTCCGTATGCCGCTGGTGCGCAGGAGGGGAGTTAGGTGGCCATAATTACAGGCTCCGGATTCAAGACCAGGGCCCTTCACTCATTGGCTTTTGGAGGAAGAGTTGGCTGCTTACACAAAGACAGTATCTGAAGGCGTCCCCAGAACCAATTACTCTTTCAGAGTAGCAGATCTGGTCAGGACATCTGTTCTGTCTCCAGAACACTTGGGGCTTTGTCTTCCTGGGCATGCCTGCCCCCTTCCTCCTCTGTCTCTCCCCAGCTCTCCTACTGCCTCTTGGTCCTCTTGACCTGTGCTCCTGCCAGCTGTCGAGCAGAGACCACTAGATTTCAAATTCTCCTCTGCCACTGGCATGCTTTGCTGATCATTACCTCTATGGAAAGTAGTGCTGATTACTGGGAAAAAAATACCCCTTTGCACCTTCACGCTGCCTGTACTGGAAAATGAGTAGGAATAGAGATGTTTGAGAATGAAGTCTAAGTCTGTTTATATCTACAGGAATCCGATGGTAGAGGCTATTTGCATTTGCTTCCGGGTACCCGCATCCTCACTGAGGAGCTGTAGGTAGAATCCTGTTTCTCCCGGAGGCCACGTGCTTTTAAGGAGAGCACGTGGCTTTGGCTCTTTCAGTAGCATCCATGCGTGGTCATTTGTATCAGCCACAGGAATCTGATGGTAGAGGCTATTTGCATTTGCTTCCAGGTCCTGCGTCCTCACTGACGAGCTGTAGGTAGAATCTTGTTTCTCCCGGAGGCCACGTGCTTTTAAGGAGAGCACGTGGCTTTGGCTCTTTCAGTAGCATCCATGCGTGGTCATTTGTATCAGCCTGGTTTCAGACAGTAGCCTGAAGATCTGTCAGTAGATTCTGAAAGAGCAGGTGAAGCGGTAGTGGTGTTCAGTCGCTTCTGTTCTTCCTTGCATGCAGAAAAGCGGTGAGGCAGTTGCAGACGATGAAGCAAAGAAGCCAGCAGATGGGAGGAAGCTGCAGGTAGGTCTGAGCAACTTTGCAGGGCTCTGAAGTCATTGTATTTTGAACCATTCCCCGTGTCAGATCATGAATAAAGGTGTCCAATTCTGTGTCAAGAAACCTGGACCAAAGCCTACTTTGTGCCGAGAGCCAGCCATCCTTGGCCAATACCCACCACTTACTTTAGAGGACACTTGGCTGAGTTGTGTCCTTAAAGGAATTTTTATAAAAAATATAGGACAGTGCAGATTTCCCAAGTCGATTTGATTAGCAGGGTGCTATTCATTCTGTGCTTTAAAGAGGCATAGAGAAATTGAGAGCATGACTTTTCTTACCTGGTTTCGCAGCCAGTTTTCCTCCTGGGCTCCCAAAGCAGAGGTTGGTAGGGCCCGTCCTTCCCATATCAAACATGGGAGAGCTCATTCCCCTGCTGACCCGTTGTCCTGCCCATGGCCGGCCAGCCTTTGCACAAGAGGTCTGCCTGATGTAGTGGCTGTGTATGTACATAACATAACAGGGGCTGGTTTCCTCATACAGATGCTGCTTGTTCCTCTTTGCACTAACCTACTTGCACTAATAAACATCCAGTCAAAAGCTCATTAAGACCCTGGTGTTGACGGTAAGAACAGAGGACCAGAGCGTTTGAGTCAGGCCACCCAACGTGACTGTAGCATTACCTTGTGGCAGCATAGAAACCTACGCAGTTATTGACAAGTTTATGCTTAAGAGCACTGCATTATTATAGTTTATCACAACATTGCATTGATGCTGAGTCTGTGTGAGCAGAATTATCACAGAATTATTGAGGTTGGGAAAGACCTCTGAGATCATCAGGTCCAGCCTATGTTCTAACTCCACCATACGGGCAAGACCACAGCACTAAGTGCCACATCCAGCCTCTCTTTAAACCCCTCCAGGGACAGTGACTCCCTCCTTCCCTGGGCAGTGCATCCCAGTGCCTGAGCACCCTCTCCGTGAGGAAGGGCTTTCTGAGATCCAACCTAAATGTCCCCTGACACAGTTTCAGGCCGTGCCTTCCTGTCCTGTCACTGGTTGCCCGGGAGAGGAGCCCAACCCCACCTGGCTACAACCTCCCTTCAGGTAGCTGTAGAAGTGATAAAGTCCCCCCTGAGTCTCCTCTTCTCCAGGCTATTTATCTAAGGACAGCTTGGCCTGCTACCTCAAGAGCACGTCTCTTGCTGTGAACAGTTTGGACTGACAGACTTCCCATGAACCTGAAGGCAGAAGCTGTTTAAATCCATCCTGAGGCTGCTCCGTGGGTTGGGGAGATCAGCCTCCATAAAAATGCATCGCCAGGGCAGGGGCAAACCAAGGGTGGAGATGTTTTTGGGGAGGAAACCGCCACTGACTGCTGCATTGTGCCTTTCTGTAGCCTGCGTCAGCCTTACAGCGAGGCAGCAGCTCAGCCTCCCTGCACAACTCCCAAATGCGCAGCACCATCTTCCAGCTCATGATCCACACCCTGGACCCCCTGGCAGAAGGTGAGTGAGCACTCCACGACAGAAGGGCTCAAGTTTGTAGCCCCGAATGTGGAGAAGTTTAACTGGGAATGCAGCTTTTGCGTGTGAGGGTGCTGGGGCTCAGCAACTCACCCTTGAAATGCAGCTCTGAGGGTCACAGATAACGTTAGGTGTGGGGACCTCTGCAACATTTTTGTGAAAGAGCTGCTCAATCTGTCGGTCTCATTTATAATGAGAAAATGAACATGGGGAGAGCTCATTGCCTGTATACCTCCCTACAGCCCCTCATGAGGCTTAAACCTAAAGAATGAAAAAAAAAGAAGTTAATCCTTGAAGAATTATCATTTTGACAGCGCTTAAAATCCCAGCTGAGATCTAAACCACACAGCGTGTTCCAATTATGATGGTTGAGTCAAGCTGCACTTGATTTAGACCAACACTGAACCCCCCCTAAAAGCCCACTTGCAGCACTGAGGTACCATCAGGGCCGTGGTAGTTTGTACCCACAGCACCTCGCAGGCGATGGGCTGAATCCCCAGGGCCGAGGACTGATCAGCTCAGGACTAAGAGACACCTTTTAAATGGTCCAGGGCGCAGAGATGCCAGGTCTCCAGACAAGCCCAGGGTCCTCGTACACAAAATTTTAATGTGCTGCTTTATATCAACTACAATACGGAGTGTGGAGGTTTGTTTTCCAAGAAATGGTGAAGCATGTTGAAAAAAGGACTTTTTTAGATTTTTTCTTTCCTAGCTCAGCACATGCCTCACCCCTCTGTTGCCCTACTTGTTCTAAGGGGATTATCTGTTGTCCATTCAAAGAGAGATTGAAGCTAAGCAGATCAACACCTCTCGTGTCTATCACAGAGGTTACAAAAAGGACTCTCCAGATCAAAATCCCAGCTGCACAAACTGATTGAGGGAACAAAGGAGACTCGATAAGGGCAGCAAGACAGATAAGTGTCTGCTTTGACAGATTTTAGTGAAGGCACCCATCATGTTACTAATGGCAGCCTAACAACAGCCAGATTCCTTAGGGTTTGCTCTACTACTGTCTCCTGTCCCCACAGAAGGTGGTCTCAACAGCACAGAGATGAAGTAAAAAACTTCCAAGAGGACCTGTCATTGCCTTTAGCACGAGCATGTGCTGGACCTGAGGGACTTTCCATCCTTCCTGCACCCCTAAATATCTTTGTGCAGCATCTGCCCAGCCCAGGCCAGCTTTCTTGGCTTTCTGGGCCAGGCTGGTGCCCTGGCGAGTCCCTGCCCTCTCAGTTCAGCTGCGCAGGTTTTAAGTCGAGATCTCTGTGTGCAGCCGCCACTAGATGGGAGTGTGACCGTATGTGCTTAAAGCCAGTCCAGGAAAACACGAACCGTGCGAGGACGGGCTACAGTCTCTCCAAAAGGTTGTTTGACAGCTCCTTAGGAAAGATAATGGTAAAGAAATTTACTGATACTTCTGCAGCACAGCACTCAAAGTCAAGGAGCCTGTGTCCCAGGTCCTGCGTATCTCGTAGAAGAGGCTCCTTGCCCTGATAAACTCATACCTAAAGAAAAAGGAGCAGGGAGAAAAGGAATCATTTACAAATAGACTGGGAAACCTAAGTGCCTTTGAGGATCTTGGCTGAAAAAAGATGGCTCTGAAAAAGGATTTGAACTTGCCAAGGCAGATCAGGACCACGAGCTCAGTCTCTGTGTTAATAGTCCCTTTGGTACCCTCAGGACAGCGGGGCGCCTTGTTCCCACCGATCACCAACAAAGTCCTTCTCTTTGCAGTGTGTGCAGCACTGTCTGTACTGGACACATTTCTCTAATTAGGTTGCAACATAAAAGATGATCCCAAAGTAATTTATCTTTCCTCAGGGGTCCTTGTTCCTTCTCGCCAATGCCTGTAACATCACCAGCGCTTAGAGGCTGGGGAAAAGAATGCTCTACAAAAGAAGAATGTTGCCAACTATTGCTCAGCAGTTTCCCATTTAACCTACTGAAATGAGGATTGCTGTAGGGTTTCCTTCTTTCTGCTGCAGATACGTTTCGTTTGGGCACTGCAGAAGTGGTCCCAGGGCAGCAAGAGTCCAAACGAAGGAAAAAAATGCCAGCACTGAGCCTCCAAAACCGACTTCCAGAGGCAGTGAAACTCTGAAATACAAACATTGTTTCACTGCTGCTAATGCAACACTCCTAGTGGAAGACAAAAGTTCTCATTTTAGCAGTGGATTAAGTTCAGAATATTTGTTCTTTCTTTTTGTATTACAAAGGGATCATTGCTTAAGTCTTCTTCTCTGTCTACAGGAGACTAGGTGTTTTACTTCAGAAGTTCTAACATTTACATTGCAGCCTGAATTACATTTTTGATAGAAGGTTTTATTTTCAAAGTGACTTTTTTTTTTTTTTTGAACGAGGAATTTCTAGCAACTTTGGCCCTTTCCCCGCTTTCTGTGAAAGCGAGTAGAAGCAGAGCATGAGATCTTTTCAAGATCTTCCAGCTAGACACCAGAGGGAACTGTTGGAAAATTAAAGGGAGCAAGGGTTTTGGAAAGACTTGAGGAACCCTCTCATGTCTGAACCTCTAGCCTTACCATTGGATTATTCTTTGAATTCTAGTCATAACAGGGAAGAAGACAGAAGCCTGCTTTTACTTTTTTTTAAATGAAGAAAAAGGCTCCAGCAACAAGGTTGTCAGAGCTGTCTACCCTCAGTCTGCCCCAGTTAACAAGCTAATGATTTTGGAAATTAGACCAGAATAGAGCAGCAGGCAGCATCGCAGGCTAGAAGACTGAAGGCAGCTACAGTTTCTGCTTGCTTTATTAGCACTCAATTACTTGTTTCAGGAGAATCGTGGTACAAAGGGGTGAAAGGCATCATGAGATTTTTTTTTTTACTTCCGCTTTTAGACAGCAGTCTCCAAATCCTCCAGGTTCATGCCACATTTTAAAGAAAAAAAAAATAAATCCTTCCTGCTGTTCATGTTGTGAATCAGTCCTGTTAGATTAAGTGGTAAAGCCAAAGAATTCATTAAACATAAGACCCAAAATCAAGGTGAAGCTCAGATGCCACCTTAACTCCAGCCTGGATGCTGACAGTCCTTATGACAGGAACCTTCCTGAAGAGCACCTCAGGGCCCCTGTGATGCTCTCAAATGCAGTTGCCAGCAGTGAACAGGGGGGAAGACTGCAGTTCTGAGCTGGGATTGAGCCCACAGGGCTGTGGAGGACCAGCAGTGCCCTGTCCCTGGCTGCTGGAACAGCCAGCACGCTGCCCTGCTCAGCAAATCCCCAGTGCTAGCGAGGGCTGAGCTGACAGATATCCTTCCTCTCCATGCTGACCTGCAGATCTGACCAGCTTAGAGCCGGCTCTTCCTCCAATCTCAGCCCATCCTGCAGGAAATGTGTGTCAGAGGAATTAACACCCTTTTAAAATGAGGCTGATCTCATGAGAACTGGATAGTGGCCTGGACCTAAGCTGTTTATCCTGCCAGAGGGATGCTCGCGGGCTCTGCTCGGGTCGGCACTAGCAGCCTGCAGCCTAGATGAGGGCAGGAAGCCAGGAGCTTGAATTTATATAATCTCTTTCAGGCTGAGCCTGACCGCCCTGACCCTGCTGACAGAAGCTTTTGCAACAGCTTCTGGGAAGAGCTGAACGGAAAGATGCATTACCCAGGAGTTAGAGGAGACTGGGAGCAAAAGGTCACCTCCTCGTTGCCCTGCACCGATGGCTGTGCTTGTGCTTAGCATCAGCAGAGGGGCAATGAAGCAAAGTGCTTCACATCCCATCTGGTAGGCTTGGATATTAAAAAGGAGCATGGAAGAGTCAGGCTCTTTAGTTCCAGCCAGCCCTTCAAAGGAAGAAAGCTCATCATTTCATCTCTGTCCAGTCATTCCAGCGTTCAGTGGAAATCCCAGTCGGTGAAGAATGTTTCTGTCAGATGGTGACAGGAATCTGGCCAGAATAGGACTCATCCCCAGAGGCCTTAATGTCTGAGCTGGTCCCAGCTGTTGGACACATACCAGAGTCTACTGATTTTCACAAGAAGGTTGGTCTGCTTGCATGGCTCGGGGCCTCAGACCTGCTATTTCTATTAATTCAGTATCACAGCGATGAATAAAACGGCAGGGCCCTGCCTTTGAGGCAACAGCACGTTCTGGTTGCATAGTCAACGGTACAGCAGATTAAATCACTGTGATATAACTCCCAGAGGAAATTAATTTACATTGCCCCCCTCCACAAGCCAAGCAGAGCACGGCCAGTTTCTTGTGGCTACTGTCTGTGTGCAAACCCTGTGCCCCTCAGTTGCTGGGTAGGCGGCTCAGCAGAGGATACAGAGGAGAGCAAGATGAGGCTTTTCTTTGGGCTGATGACTTACTTTCAGTGAGAGCAGGAGTCAAGATATTTGAGCACAACACTTAGACACACACAGTTTCACAGTTCACTGTAGACCCATAATAAAGCAGCTCAGCTGAGCAGGGCACAGTTTGCAGCCGAAGAAGGCTTCAGCAGTCCCAGAAATACAGGACCGGACACTGCGATGGTGAAGAGGATCTCTCGCATAGCCTGGGCCATTTTGATCCTGTATACGAGGAATTTAGATCAACTCCAGCAGACGAGACACTCGTGTATGCTTAGAGAAATCAATAATTTTCCAGATAACAGGAACATAAAAGATTTTTGTTTCTCCTAACCGTCAGGTTGCCAGGCTGCAAGCAGCGCAGTAAAGCCTCTTCAGCAGCCACATGGCAGAAGGAAGGTGTCATTTTCAGCTTGCATGTAATCTAATCTGAAACAAGTCAACAGTCATTTGGGAACAAAATGATACTGCATCAAAACTCCTCCTCTATATTTCCTGCATTAGCTTCCTAGGAAGTATAAGTATCCCCTGTATCACTGAACTGGAAAGGATTTCTGTTCCCTCTAGATTATCTTTTAAATATGAAAAGATAGGCTACATGTCAAGTTAGAGGCATAATTGCCATAGCACTAAGCATTTAAATCTAACAAGGATCAGCTAGCAGCAGCCAAAACCTGGGGCCACAGCCCCCAGACAGCTCACAGGTCAGTGATGACTACAACCCATGCAAGAGTTTTCCTCCAGAGAGCACGCGTGTGTTGGGGAGAGGCAGGTAAAGGGGGGCTTTGCATTGCTGACTGCTGCTCATAAATGTGTCCTTCTGATCCACAGCCAAATTTAAAGACAGGGTTGACATCTTGAGCAACATAACCAAGGGCCAAGCAGAGACTGTGGCTGGCCAAGGATCAATGCCAGAAGGTGAGTGCAGGAGGAGCTGGTGCTGTTTGCTTTGTTTTTCACTGCAGTCCCTCACCCTCCCACCACTCAATAGCCAAGGGCTGACAAAGAAACACTATGGTCTAACACACGTTTTCTGTTATTACTGGTCACAGCTGGCTGCTATAATAATGTGGCAGAAATCAATCAATGTAACTAACAGAGGGCAATAAAAGCCATCCCCACAGGAGTCTAGAAGTGGTCAGTGAGATGGTCTCCAAACAGAAAGTGCTCCAAGGATGCAGCGTAACTTGCCGCCAGAAGGGTGGAAGAGGGGGACATCAGGCCGTTACAGCCAGCAGTTGGGTGCTGCTACGCTGCTGACCTTTGGTAGATCCTGCAAATGAGCTGTTTGTTAAAGTACCTTCGTTTTAGAAATCGGGCGTGCTTGCAGAAGAGCACAAAAGATTTCTCGAGAGAGAAAAGCTGTGCTGACTTTGTCTGTATCAGCTCCAAGGGTCTGTGCATTCTCCTTTTTGACAGTCTTTGTCATTTCTGCATCCCTACTGACACACAGGCTTTCTGGGCTGATCCAGAGACAGCAGCTGGCCTGTGCTGCATCACAGGTCTGCGCTGTTACTGAGGCTGGAGATTTTGAAAACCAAGCAAACTTCTGTGTGGAAAGTCCCACCTCCACAAGCACCCTGCTATGGTACAGCAGACCCCGAGTGCCTGACAACATTGAGCCTCGCTTATGTGAATAAGACATAACTTGAGGAAAATACTGTTTAAGAAACAAGTAAAATCTTGGAGTGAGTATCGACACCACACTGACCTCACTGAATTATGAATTTTCACTCCGTGACAGGTTGCACGAGCTTTGTTGGTGCTTAGACTGAGCTGTGTGCATTCCAAAAGCATTATTGCTCTGTCTCCGGGCTGAAAGTATCACAAGTGAAGCCTCTTAAGGCCTGGTTTCAGAAAAGCCTGAGCAGTGCTCAGTGCTCCTGCTCAGCTCTGTGTTGTCCATATTTCCACCTTATCCTGTACAGCAGTTTCTCTGTTCCTCTTGGCTACGCAGGTTAACACAGAACAGCAGAGAGGATATTGCAGTTATTTTTGTGTATGTGTCAGCACTTCCCTATTTGCATTTCAATACCTACCACATGATGAGGGACTAAAGTCTGGCAGCACCTCATGGTTATTTCTCAGAAGCCTTGAAGAATACCACTTCCCCAGAGAATGCTGTGCTCTACTTGAAAAAAAAAAAAGGGGGGGAAAAGCAAAACTTTCCATCCTTTCTGGCTTTTAAGGATGGCTTTAACAACATCTTCAGAATCCAGACTGAAACTAAGAAACATTCATCGGTTGCAGATCAGACGATTAGCATTTCCCTGTTGTTACGCGTGTGCCTCTCACAGCGGTTTCAGATAGGTCATAGGAGCATCAAGGTTTCGTTCTACACCAGGTTGGCCGGATTCCACCCGGCTTCTACTAATCCCAATCCACAGAAGAGAGAGGGGACAAACAGAAAACCCAAGCAATTAGACTGCGTTTAACACAAAATGCCGCAAGTATTTGCAGGAACCTCAAACCTCCCTGCTGATCAAGGGGAAGGCGATGACATGGTGCTAACGGGACTGAAACCAGTGTTCCTCTTGCCGCTTTTAGCCGAAGAGGAAAAGAAGGCACCAGGCGCTGTTCAGGGAGCTCCTGCCAGTGATTCTGAACCCGGCAAGGACAATCAGAAGGCAGATGCACCGCAGGATGGGCAGGTACTGAAATAAGTATCACAGGCAATAAACGCGTCACGTGTGCTTTCCTTCTGCCCTCTCTGGAGTTTTTGGGGTAGGACACAACCCTTTTCCCACAGTAAGTGTACTGCCTGCATAGGGATGAAATATGTTAAGGTGTCAGCTGAAACATTTCAGCTCACAAACACAAATCACGTCCAAAACACAACACCAGCTGATACTTTCTAGTATTTTATCTCAAATGACTCTTCTGAGGCCAGAAGCCTACTCCAGCATAAGCGGAGATCTGAGTATCAGCCTGTCCCGTGGTCATCAGTATGTGTTTTTATTTTGTTTTGCTAATCCCTCCTTCTCCTTGATGTAATTTGGCCGTTCTGATAAGAAAAGGTTTTCAAAAAGACAACAGATGCTTCATTTTTGTCAACACTGCATCTAAAAGTTGATACTAGTTAACCGACACAAACCAGTTAACATCGTACCCACACCCTGAGGTAGGATATGCCTGAATTTTGTCCCGTGATAATAAGGTGTGGCTGTGGCTGCCCTCGTCCCAATTGCAAATGTGACCTCTGCCAAGGCGAGGCCGTGGTGAATGAACGCTCTGCAGCTCCTCGTTAGTGCAAAAAGATTGGCTTTTCTTCTTTTGTGATCTACAGCCCTCCTCAGACAGCGACACCTCAGAAGACAGCAGCTCTGAGAGTGAGGGAGACAGTGACGATGACAGCACAGAGGATGATGAAAACGACAAGCCCTTATCTCTTCAATGGCCAGAAACTAGGAAAAAACAAGCAATTTACCTTTTCCTCTTCCCCATTGTCTTCCCTCTCTGGAGCACTATGCCTGACGTTAGAAACCCAGTAAGAGCCTATTCTCCCTCTGTTACTGGATTCATTAACTGTACTATAGATTTCCAAGTTCCCCCGTTCTGTTTTTCCATGTCTAGAGACTTTGCACACCTGAAGTGCTGTTAATGCTGCAGGGAGTGGGACGGGAGCCCAGCTGCAGCGTAACATAGTTCCAGAGATTTAATTTAATAAACGACAAAAGACTAGCAATTACTGGTCATCTAATCAAGCTGACAAAAAATAAACAGAATTAGAGAGCAGGATCTGTGTCAAAGCAATCGTTTGCAGTGAAGTGTTTCAGGTGAATAGTTTCCACTTGGGATTGTTAACTTTCCTGAAACTTCTTCATGTTTTTCTCCTCAAACTTGGTTTTAACAGGACTCCAAAAAATTCTTTGTCGTCACGTTTTTTGGATCCATCATCTGGATTGCTGTATTCTCGTACCTCATGGTGTGGTGGGCTCACCAGGTGAGGGGCTTGTTTTCTCTCTGCAAACAAGACCGTTTCAGAACACGTAGATGGAGAGGGAACAGTGTCACTGTGGTGTTTTACCTGATGAATTACAGCTGCAGTCATCCATCAAAACGGTAGAAACTTTTGTTTCGTTAGAACACAAAAGGGAGTTTTCCATTTCATTCTTTTTGATTTGACAAAGAGTCATTCTTTTTTCGAGAGCTTCCAAGGGAATTTGTGCAGCAGTGAAAGGCAAAGTGCCACGAAGATTTATCTTAATACTGCCTTTTCATTGATGAATGCTTCTGGGCGGAACATAATTATCCCTCACCTAATTAAAATTCTAGGAAAACACAGGTTCTGATCCTGGAAGCTGCTAAATAACCTCAACTCCCATTGCCTTAATGTTCACCTGGCACTCTGGGAAATAATACTTGCACCCTGTAGAACCAGACCCACAATTTATAGTTAATGATATATTGCACAGTCACAGTCTTGTTGATCAAGCCATCAATCCAAAGACTGTCCCTTCCCAAAGCCCTCGGATCAGACACAAGCTGATGCGAAACTTGCAGAGGGAAGAGGAGAAGACACTTAGAGGAGGTGAACTTAGGACAGAAGAGTTGCACCGTAACTGGGTCTTGGCAACATTGATCAGAAGCCCTGCTCTAGAAAGCAAATCTGAGATCAACATAGACCATGAAATCTAACTTTTTATTCCATAAAGCAGAAAATCACCACCATGCTTAAAGGGGACTCAGAATATTTCAACTCAAAATACGGCACAAAACCAAAAAGCCCACACGGAGCAATGAAATTCCACGTCCCAAAAACTGACGGCCCTTCCCAATTTTGCGTCCGTTAGGTTGGTGAAACAATTGGGATATCGGAGGAGATTATGGGGTTAACCATACTGGCAGCAGGAACATCAATCCCCGACCTTATCACCAGCGTCATCGTGGCGCGGAAAGGCTTAGGCGACATGGCAGTCTCCAGTTCCGTCGGCAGCAATATCTTCGACATCACCGTTGGGTGAGTATCAGTCCAATGGGAGGAGACGCATTTCTTCTGAAATAGAAAAACTAGCTGGTTGGATTCCAAACATGGTCTTAATTAATTTCATTTTAGCTGTAATTAAATGAAGGGCAGCTGGCCAACCAGTTACTTCTTTTTTTTTGGGTTTATTTTTCTTAAAACCTAAACCAGCCAGGAAAAACAGTTTTATAACTTAGCCCACCTAATTTTGAACCAAGAGCAAATTGCTGATTTTTCAAGACAAAAATGCAGCAAATCTTTGGCTAACATCAAGGATTTATAGCCAGGATCCTTATCTAGGCAGAGACATTCAAATCCTGTGCAGTCAAGGCTCAGTATCTGTCTTTCATCAATAAAGCATCAGGACTTTAACTTCTTTATGATAGCGTGCTGAGACACTTAATTCATAGATATTATTTTAAAAACCCTTTTAGATTCCTGGATTGCATTATAATAGCACAAGTATCATCTCCATGCAATTTTTGACATGAAGAACATCAATTTTAGATTTGCACTGAGTTATACTGAAAGCAATTTTCCTTTTTTTATTTTTTTTGACCCCCGGGGGAAAATTACTTCGTTATGATGCAGAAAATGAACTGCCTTGAAACATTTATTTCAACTACTTTTCCTTTACTTGCAGCTTGCCGGTTCCTTGGTTCCTTTATTCTGTCTTCAACGGCCTCAGTTCAGTTGCAGTCAGTAGCAATGGTTTGTTTTGTGCGATCGTTCTCCTTTTTCTCATGCTCCTGTTTGTGATCATCTCCATCGCCGTATGCAAATGGAAAATGAACAAAATCCTGGGGCTCACGATGTTTGCTCTTTACTTTGTGTTTTTGATCATCAGCGTGATGTTAGAAGACAAGATAATATCCTGCCCAGTATCTGTGTGACACGGGGACAGTGGGAGCTGGATGTAAAGCAAACATCAAAATCATAAAGGGGTTTAAGGTAGCCATCCCTCTACTAAAAAAAGCGAGCAGAATTGTAACAAACTTACTGAAAATATCTTTTAACGTGCTAAAAAAAAAATAAAATAATCTCCAGTGGTACGTTGGTATGTCAGCCTCTACTGTTTTTCTTTAAGGATCGAATAATGAAGTGACCAGTAACACCCATGTGTAGGCACTCGTGGCAAGGCTGACAAAATGCGGGCACAGCACGTTTTCTGGGCGGCTGATCCCCTCAAGTTAACCGAGTTGATTTTCAGCACTGAGTATTTACTCATTACAGCAATAGTTTCAGAGACACACTCCATACTACTTGGGAAACTGCTCAGACTCACTGAAATCGATGACCTTGGACTTCAGAGGGAACAGAACCAGACCTCGATGTCTTGCCTTTCCCGGAAAAAAGCTAGGCAGTAAGAGTCAGCTCCGCACGCAGAAGGACATGGGATGCGAGACTCGCAGAGCAACCCTGAAAGCTATCGCTACTGCTCCTTTTAAATCTGTATCTGCTCTTGCAACACAATCCCTGATTTTCTTTTCTTTTTTAAAGTGCCACCAAACGAGTGCGATGCCATACAGATTTCGGTTTTACTGTCCCAAGAATAAACAGTTCTGGGGTTAGACCACCACAATACCGCTAATAAAAACTAAAAGCAGGAGTCAGTAAAACCACCACCAGAAGCTGAACTGCTCGAGTTTTGTGTTTGTCCTGACACCAGCCTCTGACAATTACAGCTTATTGTCTCCAGCGCCGATTCCTGTTGATAGCACCGTCTTCTGCAGAACCACTACAGAAAAACACCACCGACATCAACTATCAACAAACCCGGAAGGTTTATCGTTAAGAGCGCCTCGCGTGAGCAAACAATGTAGTTAAAGAGTCGTAGGCATTTCTGTCATCGTAATCCATCTGATAAAACGTTAAGGAAAAGAACCAGAAAGATTTTAAGCTTTTTATTGACTCACTGTAAAACTTTTTTTGGATGAGACGGGAAAAAAAAACAAAACAAAACAAAAACGATGTGAACACTGACTTGCATATTTTAAAGAAACTACAAACCAAAGCAAACATCCAACATACTGGTTTTTGGTAAATAAAATTTAAACATTACATATTTACAAATCTACAGCCATTCGTTTAAAAAGTGCTGCTTGCAGTCTAACAAAGTACCATTTTTAAATCCCAGTGAGATAATACCCAGAAATACCCCTCTCCATTATATTTGCATCTCCTGTTTGTTATACAAAGACTTTACACGCAGGAATTTTCTCTGTCTTGGGGTACAAATCATTTAATTTGCCAGGGGAAGTCTAATTCATCAGGCTGTAACTGTACCAACAGCAAACCTTCTCAGAATGGGAAACAGTGAGCAGTGTCAGAGAAACAGCACAATTTCTATTCACATTTCAGTCTTTCATCTCCAATAATTATTCCAGTGGAACCGTAAGTAAAGCAAAATATATATTGCACTGCAAATGTAAAACCTTCGTTTAAGGTTTTTGACATAAGCGTTATTTAGTACACAAAAGGAGAAAATTCAGTTCATACAAAAATTTTAAATTGAAAATATGTCTCAAATATTTTATTTATCCATCTCTGTGGTATTGGAAAATATACTTAAACTGCTTTTCTAATAAAGGACAGTGAGATCTCAAAACTGTTTCAACACTGAATTGCATGATGCTTAAAAATTCCCCACCTCGGGACCTACATTTTGAACGTTATGACTTGAACGGGGAAAATCTCCCACTTGAGGGATTATCACTATTCTGACTATATTAGATTACAGCATTTCTACAGTGGACTGACTCGCAACAGACTTTATAAAACACTTCAATGATTTCATCACTTGATGGAACTACGAGGCGGTAACGAATTGAAAAGAAGCACACCCAAATCCACGCCAGCAATGCTTCAGGAGTGCCCCAGTCAGACTGTTTCCCTGCGGGACGCAGGCACAACCCTTTTCCCGGTGCAGCATCGACTCTCCCGGTAACACCGGCAGGACGGCTGCTATTTGAAAGAAGCGGCAAACCTGGTGGCTTTAGAAGCCTGAGGACTGTTGGGGGTACTTACAAGGGAGCTGGGACTAGCGTGGAGAAGGTGGGCCAAGAGTTCTGTACGTGGTGCACCTGTTCCTGCGCCGGCACGCGTGGCCGCAGCGTTACATCCTGGGGAGCGCAGGGAGGTGAGAGCCCAGGCTCGGTCGCTTCTGCCGAACTGAAACAGGAAGGGTGAAGCTTGCTTCATAGCTTGGTACCTCTAACACCACCACGGCAGCTCTGGAAAAAGCACTTGCCCTCCTTCAGGGCTTGAAGGTCCCATAAACAGTGGCTGCCCCAAGCGGTAAATGACACGGGAAACAGAACTGCGAAGAGCTGGGAGCGCTGCCCGCTGCCCAGCACAAACCTGGGTGAGTTGCTACACGCAACAACTACCATGTGCAGCTTTTCCTCGGTAAACACAGCGTGCCTACTGTACAGAGCAGAGCGTACACGCGCACGGACAGGAACTCACAATGAGTGTGTTAAAAAATAACCTGGTGCTTTTCCACAACGAACATTTTTCAAAAGAACGAACAGGGGATGTATCAACCCTACACAGACACGCTGTTTTACCACGTACCTGGGTGAGCAAAGTAGCTCTATTTCATGCATGAGAAATACTTTACAGCCAGTGGCAGCACAAAAGAGAGCATCATAAGCTGTTAAAATAAATTAATTTTGAAAAACATTGATAAGTGCGGCACTGCCAGCTCCACCTCAGGGTGGGGGGGATAACTTTCCCAAGGGTCAGCTATGTAATTAGCAGCAAGTCAGAGAAGAGGTACTACCTGACGGAAGCTGTGTCCCCCAGGAGAGCATCCTGCAATTATCATCAGCACATACCTGCAGCTCTACAAATGTTAAATCCTTTCTCCTTAGGGCAGCATCTTCTCACTACATTACAGAGGGCTGGGAGGAGGTTACATAGAGCTTCATAGCAGCGTTATTTCTCAGTTAAGCCTCCAAGAGGCTCACTCTTACATTTAGGAAAGTAAATGTGAGCTTAGAAGTTTATCTCCTTCCTGCCTAACTAAATATTGCTGTATTGTAACACTTGCAAACTAAAGAGATTTTTTAAAATACCTGTGGTAGGCAGACCAAAATATAAAATCTGATGTTAAGAGTTGAATATTTAGAAGTATTATTACAGCAACAACTAAAAGAAATTAGGCTTGGAAACCCATGAAGATTACGTAAAATGAAGCTGTTTGTTAAAGTACGGTTTAATTTGTTCAGGGTGTTTTATACAATTCTCTGTCTGTTTTCCCACCTCCATTCAAGACTTCTGACATTTTCTCTGTAGCCTGCCTTCTGGTGAGGAGTTGCTGTGTGACTGAGAGCACAGAATATTTATTTTTTTTAAATCTCTAGAACAAGAAAACATGTATGAAAGCCATGGCTCCACCACAAAGACTGACACAGCAGTTTTTGTTCACAGAAAAAAACCACAGTTGTTTCGCCTGTGAAACAGAGACCAAACATTCCAAGGACATTTACCTATGCCCAATATGCCCCAATAAGTTACATTCCCTATTTATTCCCTGTAGCAAGTTTGCTGCGTGTACTTAAGTTAAAAGCTTTGGATTAGCATTTTGTACGTGCCACGTTTAGTGTGTTTCGAACACGTCCACCGAGACTCTGAACGCTGTATCTTTAGGAAGAACTTCCCGCAGGCCGTCGTTCGCTTTGTGCTACGTCTGTCGCGAGGTCACATCAACAAATGCCGCCGGCCGAGACGGACTGATTCCGTACCGTGATCTGTAGGACTCTCCCACACGCTCTCTCTTCACTGGGGGGTCAAGGGAACAGGAGAGGAAGAGGAGAAGATTTCTACAGAGTGTTTTACAGAGACATCAGTGTGTTCGTAGAGTTTTCCAGAAGTTTTCCACATCTCCCTTCTGATTGCTGTGGTAACACCTTTCCCACGTATGCATGAAAGAAATCCTGTAGTTAGAGTACTGCCTAGGTGAAGGTTAACGTTTCCTACTCTGCTTTAAAAACAAATCACTCTTCAAAAAGTAACTGGACAAGTTACTATAAATAGCAGTGTACTGCAAATAAAACAAGCACTGTATTGCTTATGCAGCAAGTCCATTTAAAATTCACTCCAGGAATTTAAAAAACTTAAAAAAATATCAACTTACTATAAACAATTTAAAATATGTATAATACAAGCTTTATATGCTCTTCATAACATCATGAATATTCTATGTAAACAATAGATTCTGAAGAATTTACTTCGCTCACATTAGTTTCAGTGCATTGTTTCTGTCCACCTGTTATTCGATTTATTTATTTTCTTTTTTAGGAAGGGAACTGTAATACGCTGTCCCAAGTTAAAGAACTGATTTTGTTTAGAATCTTCCTTTCTACACATTGATTTGAAGAAAGGACAAAAGGACAGGGAAATAACATCTGGCCCATTTTTCACTCTGTGTCTGTAGACAGGTCGATCCTTCTGAGGCCTCCTGCCACGGTACATTCACACGCATGTTCTTGAACACTGAACGCTGAGATGTTCCTTGTGACTGAAGTGGTGACTTTACAGAGGTACGCGTGGTAGCTATTGCCTCTTTGTCTGGGTATATTTAAAGGTACGGTTCTCCAAAAATCTTCCGGCATTCCATCACTCCAGTACTTGGCGGTCTATCGCAATTGTGGGTATTCTTCACTTGATCAGCGGTGAGCCGGTCATAGGCCATTTTGTACTCTCGGTCAAAAGCATCTGCAGAAAGAGAAAAACAACTTCTGCACACCCTGCTCAGAACCACAACCCAAATACAACGACGGCCAGGATGTCGATAAGCAGAGAAGTCTCTTTTTATTCAGCACTTGCCACAGAAGGGCACACAGCTCATCTACAGATTTCTTATTTCTGTCTGGAAACTGAAAACTTAGTCCACATACGTTCTTCATCTATGCTTGTTTGAATAGTTTACAAAAAAAAATCCAACTTACCTATATCAATGTTATCTCTTCCTAGGGCAACAAGTGAAAGAAATAGTATTTCCCTATAAAGGCTCCTGAAATTGTAAAAAAAAATAAAAAATTAAAATGTCCATTTATATACTGCAATAACACATAACAAAATACATACCAAAAACAGATTGAAGCATTTAAAAGATAACTTATTTTTTAAAGGTGGCATTCTGAACATAATTCCCTTTTTTTTTCCTAAAATAAGTTTGTGAAAGCTATCACAAAAAAGAATATTTACCAGAGTGGTAAATTCGAGAAGGCTGCCAAAAATCAGTGCTTTTTCCTTTAAAAAGCAAACTGTAAAAATGTAATTCACATTACAATAGCCTTACTGTTGTCCAACTTTGCTCCAGACAGGCATGTTCACGTTCTTACCGCTGTCTTTTAATGTGTGGCCACTTGTTCAATCTCTCCAATATTTGACTCATTGGTCCATACACATCATTCATCTTGATGCTTTTCACCATACTCCTCAAGAGCTCCTGATTAAAAGAGTCATCATCTTTTTGCAATAAATGGACCATTGGGTACTTCTGGGCTGGAAAACATTAGAAAGGCTGTAAGAACGAATATATTCTTTGTGTAGCAAGTAGAAAGTTAGTAAAAGAAAAAAAAAGGGTGGGAGGCTACGCAAACTGTGATCACATTGACACGTATGTAGTGAACAAAGAACAAAAACCGGCAAGTCAAAATAATATGGACGTAAGAAACAAAAAGCATGGAGGAGAAAACTCAAGTGCTGTAATGGGTCACGAGCTGTTTTCAGGCACATGATCTGACACTGGCAACAAAATCCTCAGGAAGCAAATTCCAAACCCAAGAAGCTGAGTGGATGAACTGTCAATGTGCGCTCACTCTACCACCAAAACATACTCCCCTCCCTTCCGAGGGAAGAAAAAGCCACTGGAGATGCTGGTCAGTGATTTGAAACAAATACGTTGGAAAACCAAACTTGTTTGAGCAGTTTAGAGCTAAACACACAAACACCCTCCCCCCCTCCCAAAAGAAGCCACACAAACTCAGAATAGCGACACCAAACTTAACACTCACTCTCAAACAAAAGAGTGCGATTTTGACCTGCAAGACAAAAAGCAGTATGATCAAAAATGAGTTATGTATCTCGTGTGAGCTAGCCACAAAGACATCTCTTTTCAAGACATATTCTTCAGTTGCTTGAAATGACAATTGTTCTTTTAAAACCAGAAAACCCCACAAGAAACAAAGCTTACTCTGAGCATTCCACAAAATATACAGGGGCTGCCTTGGATCCTGATGCAATTTCATATTGTCCCATAGCATCTGAATGAGAACGTATTTACTGTCCTCTGACATACAGTTTCGTGGAATCTGAACAGGAGAGTGCACACATAAAGATATTTTATTACTAAGTCATTTACAGAGGACTTTTGTATTTAAAAATATATCTTCGCATCTACAGGCCTCCTGGTAACGAGCTCTAATATTAAAACTGCTATAAAACCAGAGAAGGCTAAATCTGAACGGGATGTTGACAACATAGCAAATGAGTATTTCGTGTATTGTCCTACAGTCCTAAAATCGTCACTTCCTCCTTTTACTACTGCTTAACTCGTCACCAAACTGCAACAAAACCAACTAGAAACATATCTTCTTCCTAACTGAGGATCACAAATTACCATGTGACTAGTAAGAGCTCACCACTTACCCCACACTAGCACTGCTGAGCCCAAATTCCAGAGTTAAGCACATTTTCCTTCAGTTGACACATTCTTTACCAATTCAGGACTGGGCCCAGACACATTTCTAAGAGTTATCTAACAATTAGAATTATCTAACAACTTCTTATACGGGAAAACAAGCATTCCTCATACCTCAGTATTTCCTCTGCGATTTCATACCTTGGAGTTTTTATTGCAGTGCTCAGAAGAAAGTATTAATCCTGGTAAGTTGCTGGGCAAGTCCAAGCGTCGGAAATACCACACCAAATTCCAGAACACGATAGGATGATGATCCACAAAGTCTGCCACCGTTATTGCATGATCCCCTTCGTTTTCAAGTAAGGTCTCAAGCTCTTTCCATACTACCAGAGGACTGAGGTAAGGAACCGTTATAGGATCAGGACTAGGTAAGCGCCACTCTAGACCCAAGGAATCCTGTGGTAAAAAAGTAAAAATGCCATTAGTTGGAAAGTAACTGTCTCTACAAAGTCTTACGAAGGCTTCTGTTCCCTGTGAGACACACCAAGAACTAAAAGCTACAATTAGTATTGGTTCAAATCATAAACCCTAGTGTTTCTTGTAATTTGGGATGGTTAATTCTGTTCTCCTAATTAATGCTTTTTCACATTAATCTACTGTGCACTTAAAATGATGTTTAAGGTAGAAAAACTACACACTGTTGGTCCTTGCAAAGTAGCAGGCAGGCTACCAGTAGGAATGATATGGCTGATCTTCTGGTTTTCCTTCTCATCTTCTTCCAATGGACCAAAAGTACTGATACTCCTTGCTACAGGGTGGCTTGTACATTCCAATCCAGAGGTATTTTGTCTTCTTCCTGAGGGGATCTGGATACTTCTGGCACAAATATTGTCATGTTGCTTAGATTTGCTAGGGAAGAAAAGAAAGAGAAAAGAGTGTCAGCTTTTTGTTGCACTGTGCGTGCTCACACATGTACACAGACAGAAATAAACTGGAAATAAATCAAAACATAAAAGTTTTACTCCCCTTTGCACTGATAAAAACATCCTAAAAAGAGCTCATAAGACTTGCAGAATTACAGACGCCTAAATGATTTATTTTTTTTTCTATTATTGATGAAATGGTAAACACCATGTTGAAAAAGCATGATGTGGCCAACTTAGAGATAAGGGAGAAGCAATATGGAGATCCTCCCTCAGTTCAGTTTCTCTTCTTCAGAGAATATCTTATTACATTTATTGCAGTTGGCAAGGAATACATGCATATCCACAGAGAACCTGAGTAGTTTCCTTGCAGAAAACCCAAGTTTACCTGTTTGAATTTATATCCTCTTGCACAGACATTAGAGATGTAGTGAGGCCAGCTGTAGCTGCAGTGTTACAGGACTTCCCACTCTGATTTGAGAAAAGCGATGGGACCTGCATGTTTTCTGTAGAAGGGCTGGACTTCAGAAAATAACTGCAGGGAAAGCAAAAGCTTAATATTATCTAAAAAACCAAACCAAAACCTCTTCACAAGTATGAGCATTCAAAACAGAGGAGAATTCAAATAGTGTTATTACCGCCCAGGTCGCCGAAGATCTCTGATTTCTATGCTCAAAAAGGGCAGAAATAAATTGCCACAGAATGGACATGTGGTGTTGAGATTTGAATCATCCGCCGTCCAGCCTGCCATGATTTCTTCATCATGAACCAAACAGTCACAAGTTCGACATCGCGAACAGCTTGAGATGAGGACCTGTGAGCAGCAAAGGGAACCCCACTATAAAGCATTCTCAAAACTACTTTTCTTTTACAAAGCAGTTGAAACTACAGCCAAAAATCTTTGCCCTTAGACAGGTACTGCTCACCACGTGCATGTCAGTTCAGCAACGGATTCATTCTCAAGATTTAAGTTGGAACATCTGGGTTTCAAGCTATGCATTTCAGAGCAACTGTTAACTCTTAAGCGCAACCTGCATGAGCAGCCAGCTGATGTGGGAAATGACTGGAACAAACACCGTCCAAAAATTTATTAAATGCAGGTCGTTGTTGTATTGTAGCAAGACTGGAATCTGGATGCTCATGAAATGCAGTTTAAGCGGGTTGGTTAACCCTTTTATGGCTTCTCAAAGTAAACTCAGCCAGTTATTCAATAATATTTTATTAACAATAATGTATCATTTATATTCTGTTTGCAAACATATATAGTACAGGAATATTTATGCAGCTACATAAATTAGTCTTAGAATTTAAATACTCTTTGGTAGTCCCTCTCATAATAGAAATGGGGGGGAAAGATGAAAACGTCAAGTTATTAATCCAAATCCACTGAAAAAAATTAAAAAGGGCCATTTAAACTCAGTGTATTAGTGAAAAGCAAAATCATCTTACTAAAAGCTACAACAAAAAGTAGCTAGTTGTAAATGCATAGTGCTATTTATGACTTAGTATTCCCACTTTAAACAAATTTAGCTGTGCCACAGATTTAGATGTCAGAATTCAGTGGCATCCTATTCTCAAACTTTTGAGAACTGCAGCTTTAAGAACCAAAAGATGTGACTGGAATAAAGACATTTCTAGAGCAGGATCTGAAATGAAACCTTCTCTGCCACAGAAATATTTATCTGTCCTTCAGCAGATTAGTTTTAGGCTTTGAACTTGGACCGAAATTCAGATAATGTTTATATATAAAGACATATGCTTTTAGTGTATCAATTAAAATCAATAAATCATCCTGTACCTCCATAGCATAGTTCTGAAACACACTGGTACTGCTCGTACTGCAAGAAGACATCAACTCCGATTTGTCAGGCAAAGGGAACTTTGAAAGAGAACCTATTAACAAAAGGAACCCAAAACATTAGTTATTCAGAAACTGTGAACTGCTTTCCTGGTCAAACAACACCGCAGCCATAGAATGCGTGATGGGAGATGCAGCAAATCGGATATACTCGGAGAGAAAAAGATGTGAAGCTGGAGTGTGAGGCTGCCATCTGCCCAGCACCACCAACAGCAAAAATAAAATCTACCAACACAGAATTTCCATATGTTCAGTTTTCCTCTTCTTTTACAACAGTTGGTAGCTTGGAATCACATTTTACAGATTAAGTAATTCATACCCACACTTTCCATCTGGACAAAAAGCTAGGGAAGGGTAAGAGGTGCTGCTTGTGACTGCAGATACCCTTGACCCTTCTCTTCATCACGCTCAACGAGCCGGGCTCCCCTTGGGATGCCCCAGCCCCCCAGCCACGATGGCAGCCCCCAATGCCCCTCCCCAGTTCCTCCCCGTCCCACAAACTGGGCATGCGCTTCGACGTGCTAAGCAGAAGGGTCTAAGCAGACAGATCTTCCTTTCATCCTGGTTCTGCTTAACGTGCTGTTCTCCGTAAGGACAGTGGTACCGAGATCGATACAGTCACTACCAATTACCCAGTGCAGATCAGGAAGAAAAAAAATAACTAAAGCCTGTCTGATAATCAGCTTCAATACTGCCTTATAGACAATGCTAACAATTTTCCAAAAAGGATTTTTACCACTTTGTCTCATTTTGTTTTCTAAAAATCACTATTTGAAAGTCTTTATAGATGTTTTCCAGAGCTGTACTGCTTACACAAATAAGATGATTGTATGAAAACTGAAGAACCCAAAAGGTCTCTTATTTGCACAGCTGTAACATCCAGAAACTTAACTCAGGGACAGGATGTTCCTGTGCAAGTTATTCCACGAGAAAGAACACCCAAAACAAGGTTCTACAATAAAGGACTGGTCAATATGGACATACCTGTATGAGTAACAGTTTTCAGGTAGGAAAAAAAAAAACTTACTTCTTCCACAAGAAGTACTAATGACTAGGATGATCCCAAACTGAGAATTATGAAAGAATAACTTCTAGAAGAGGAATATTTTTGCCCAGATTGATGAATGCAATGCAAAAGCTGTCTCTTACCACACTGGTCAAATTGCTTTGATGAGCCATCATGGGAAGCTGAGCTTTCTAGACTTGTCCTGCTGAGGCCAATTCCCTTAATTTCGGATGCAGTATTCTCCTGAGGAGAGGCACTTTCAAAATCATTGCAGACATCCTCATCAGTTAGAGAAGTAGATTCTGAGTCCAGAGCTCCAAGAGATGAAACACTTGCTCGATCTGAATTTTGATCCTAAGAAAACACAATTCTGCTGAGAAGAGGAGAGGAAAGCAAAAATACTTCTGAAAATATGAGGCAGCCTTCTTTGTCTCAGTAACTTGAAGGCATGGACCCAGACTAGACAAAAACTGTGTTTGATTCAGGACAATAAAATTAGAGTCCTGGCAATTCAAAAGTGATTAAACTAACTTAATGCACACGGTCAACCAGGAGGCACGTCATTCAAAAGGGGGATTCATCATGTAGAATTCAGTGATTAAACTTTCACAAAGCTTTTTGCTTAGTTTAGAGGAGCTTAGGTTTTGCGGGGGGGGGGAAGTAATTACCAAAATTTACCTTTGAGGATGCAGCATACATTGTAAATTTTGAGTACCACTTGCTAGCTTTCTCTGCAACCCCTTTGCCAGCAGAAAACATGCTGCTTTTCAGAACATCAAACTTGGGCGTTAACAGCGTATCCAAGTTGAACGATGGTGACGACACGAGTGTTAATGCACTAGTTGCATCCTGTGGTTGTTCCTTTGCCGGACTGTTGGGGGAATAAGCTGGGGAGGACCAAAGCCTATCTCTTGGCCTTTCGTCATTTTTCGCATGATAACTCTTGGATTTGGTAAGACTGGATGGCCTTGGGGAGTTTGGGGGAAGGCTGGACCTCCTACACGGCTGGATTACTGTCGGGCTTTTTTTATTAATGGTTTTGTCATCACAGGGTTTTTGCAGCTCAATGCTCGGGGCGCGACTCGACAAAGGGCTGCTCATATTGTTCATGTACATGACTATTTCTTCGGCTAAATCTCGTCTTGCAGATGGAGTAGAAACACTTCTATCATCATCATCCTCCTCATCCTCTTTCTGCTGTTCCGTCTCGGCAACCAGCAGAGACAGTGGATCAAATCCAGTTTCAACATCTGTCTTTTCCACTGGCTTTACTGGAAAGCTGCTCTTTCTTTGCAGCTTTCTAGATTTTTCACTGGAAGCTTTCACGGCTGTAGATGTTTCAGGTTCCGCATCCAAGTCTTCCAGATCGAAGATAACAGGAGACTCTGTTTTATCTGTAAAGCTGCAATCAAAAGCTGCATCTTCATCACTAGATTCTTTCTCCAGGCTTTCTCTCTTGGATCCTAAAGAGGAAGTTCTGATATTCAGAGTTTTTGGCCTTATGCTTTTCTGCAATGCACTAGATAAGATTTTGGCATCGGCTCCTAGTTTTTCAGCAATTTCCCCAGGGTTTGCTTCCTGATTTATTCTATTTATCATGAGCCCCACTAAACCATCTCCACTCAGGTTACGGTTCCTGCTTTCCCACGGTATCTCCCTTAAGTCAGGTTCTACTGCGCTTTTATGTCTTCTTCTGAGGGATTTACTTTTTATCACTCCTGCTTCACCGGCATTCTCAAAAGAAGATGTGAACAGCAATCCCACAGAACTCTCTGAAAAACAAATGAAACGAGGCGCTTTATTTCTTGCTACGCAAGAGAACCAAATTACAAAAGAACACAAATTTGTCTCATCTTTCAAACACTTCACAACACCGAGAGATGGAATTCGCTTTGCGTTGTGCTCGGGGCTGAGAAGTTGAGTTGACTGTGGTCACAACTTTTAGGAAAGGTCAGAAGATAAAGTGTTTCAAGCGGAGTCACATTGTACAACTCAAGACCACTTTGAAAGACGCCATCGGGAAAAGCCTCAGATGTGTTTAGTTTCCTCTTTTGGAGACATGCTCCGTTACTATGAGGTTTGAAAGCTAGGGACAGCAACAGGATCTAGGAAATTGCAAAAAAAGTGCGATACTTTCTTATCTGATGAATTAGTAGAGCCAACAAAAGGAGTCACTGTCAGAAATCTCCATTGTTTTGCCACAGCATAAAGATGTAGACTTTAAAGTACAATATTACAGCATTCCAAGCACAGTTGACTGTATTAGAATAACCAGGTTTGACATTATTAAAGACTTGTGAAAAAAACTGGCAGTTTCTTTTAATTGCTCTGCACAGAAACCTCTTGTCCCTCCTTAAGGAATTTTTAAGTTGCCAGAGGTTATAAGAAAAAAAAACCACCTCCAAACACCAAGACCTGGCATTTTGTAAGCAGATGTTAACTAGTGCAAAAAAACCCAAACCCCAGAACTCGGGCACACTACTTAGAGCACTTGTTAAAAATGGAATACATATAGACATAACTGCACAAGAATCAAAAATCTGTTTTTATTTCTACTCACCCGTGCTAGCTTCTGCTATGGTACTGTCAACCGTCCCGTTGAGCCGCACTATGCTAGAAGGGGCTTTGGCATTACTTGAGTTCTGATAATTTAGTTTAGGCAGGCAGTCGCCGCTCCCTTTTGTGCTCTCCACTTCAGACACTGTACACCGAAAAGGACAGACACTTCGTTAGATTGAAAGCAACTTAATGTAAATCTTACGTTTTCATTAGCTGCGAGGTGCAGGTTTAAGAGACAGCACGCCGTACGGACCCCATGACGTGCAGCCCGGTATCTACTCGGGCACAGGTTTTCAAGCTGGAACTACTGAACTATGGTTATTTAATCCCTTTTATAACGGAAAGCACAGTGAAAAATTTAAATAATGGCATTATTAGGAGAACACTTACAGAGAAGTGTATTTTCAATTAACATATATGGGAATCTACAGTACTTAAATGCTTTTATGATGCCATCTGATCTGCTACAAGCTTGTGTGAAGCCTGTGCTGCTCAACTGCAGTTAAGAGAATCATGAGCAGCAGATGTAAAACCTGAAGGGAAAAAAAAAAACAAAAACAAAAACATGTCCAGGGCAAATTCAAAGTCCTTCTTATTTCTGATCCATCTCCTACTAAATTTTGAGAATTCCAGGCAGCCAAGTAATTTGGACTACAAAAATTTAGCTATTCTCCTCCTACGGGATTTATAAAGAAAACAGATTGGTAGAATCCTGTAGCTTTTTTTAAAGACAAAATCATTAATCTGTAATTATCATTAAGCCTTTCTATTACCATTATCACTTACTTGAAACAGTGGAGGGAAAAAAGAACTGTAATATTCAAAGTTAAACTATTAGACATCCAGAAAATTGCATTTAGAGAAAAGAACTTAAGGCACGGGGATAAACTGGCATCATCACACAGACTCACTGTAAAAAAGAAATAAATAAATCAGCTGCCCCACTTAGCTTTTGCTGAAATCCTATTTATTCACAATGAATGAGGTATCTGTATTCACAAGATACGTACGAGAACTGGAATCACTCTCTCTCTTGTCCTCTTTCTGTTCTTGTATATCTTGAAGACAAGTTTTCCCTTGCCTGGCTTCTTCTTTGAATGATGTGTTATTGCCAGAGTCTGAAAGTCCCCCTATCAGAACAGGGCGATGACAGAATAAAGACATTATGGTATTTAATAGCGTGACATTGTTGAGCAGAATAAACTGAATATCTGCAGTAATTCAAAGGCCTCTTATCAAGTACATTCCAATTAACAGAGAACTTTTTACCACTGAAAAAGTGAGAAAAATGATTGGCTTACTTTTACAGTATAAATACTGAAGCGATGCTCTACAGGATGAAATTAAAGGGGTAATTTGAAACATTTCTTTTTAAATACTGTACTAAAGCGTTGCTTGTCTTTGAGTCTGTTGTCTCGTTTATTTGATCAAAATGTCACACCTTTTCAACAACTCTAAGAGGCATCTAAACATGGTTTCATTTTAGCACAGTATGTTTCTCAGAGTTAATGCATGTAATTCTCATGGGTTTATTCTAGAAAGTAAAAAAAAATCAAAAGTATGCAGCAGCCACCATGTGTTTGCTTACAAAATAAGTATAAAATAAAAATAACTATCAGCCTCCAAAAAAGAACCATTTTTAAGACAAACCACTGTCCCAGGCATAACTTGTGTAGTCTGATTGAAGACAAAAGCATATAAGAAATTTTCTTTTTCGCTATAAATAGTGAGCGCTTCAAGTCACACGCGCTTCCTGGCCTTTGTCCAGATCAGCCTGAAGTCTCCAGCAGCCCCTACATCATCTTTAGGGGGTTTAGGAGATACCAGTAAGCACAACAGGGCTGCAAGTCAGCTTCTGTCCCTAAAGATGATGCACTGAATCTCTACAGAAACACTAAAACCCTTGTTGCTACTGTAAAGATAACCAAATACTCTGGAATATATAGAAAAGTCTTTTGGGATTGCCTGGAGACGCAGCATGCATTCTAGCTATGTGCTTTCACGCAAAGGAAATCTTTAAAAAGATAATCAGATCACATCAAAAGCAAATACCATGAATTATATAAATGACAGTTATTTAGGAAAGGACTAATTACACTTCCTTAGTTTACACGGTCTGAGTTACGATCATCATCACAAAGCTCTTACAAAGTGCTTTTAGAAGACAGGTTTCAAAGTGGTTTATCAAGGTGGTCAGCTTCATGAAGAACAGGCAGAAGCGAAGTAAACTTGTTCAAGGTCATCCTACAGGGTAGCGAGAAAGACAGCAGGAGGGCTACAGTCCCCTGAGTCTCGGAGAAACACTCCAGCCACAAGGTCCTTGCATCTATTCTGTTAGTCAGGGCAAAGGTTTATTTGTACGTGTTTGGAATCAGAACAACCCTGCTTAGAAGGGACCTGGACAGATGATTCAGATGATCTTCATGCATTTATCCATGTGTATTGTAAAAGTCTTCCGAGGTCAACCACAACTAAACTATATTGCTGGTAGTTTAAAATGTACTATCTTGCTTCACTACTAGTAAGTTATAGACACTATGGAAAGTAGCGTCCATGAAAAATACAAACTACAGGTAATCAGCAGCATGTTAGTATCACCATATGAACACCACAAAAGTCTTTATCAGAAAGAAAAGGAAAGAAAACCAAATTTAGAGACTCGATTATTGTACTTATGTTCTAGATGAAAGTAAGTACATCCATTTCAGCTGGCACACAGAACTTGCAAAGAGTAGTACAAACTCAAGGCCTAGTTCTAGTTGCCTCTTAATCAACATCAAAAAAGGGGGAAAACAGAAGAAAAATGGCTGGTTTGGACAGAATTTTCTGCTGGTTATGAGACTGGCTACTGTATGAACTAGGATAATTATCTCATCGATTTCGTATTCACAGTTTGTCTCCACAAACAGCTGATACAATAAATAAAGAAGAGACTATTCTGCATTCAGACATACAAAAAGAGCTGTTTTTAAAAAAAACTGTGCAAGAAATTATTTTTTATTCTCTAAAATGGTTTTATCATCAAATTCACAACAGAATGCTCTCTGAAATAATTTTGTCAGCATGAAAATAAAAAAAGAAAAGGCTATGAATACTCTACCAGGAATGGCTGTATGTGAAGTGCTTGCCGGTAGCTTTTTCAATGCCTTTTTAAACTGTGCTATTCCTAAAACCACGTTTCGTATTTTCATCCATAGGAAATAGCCACCTCGATTACTTGAAGGCCAGGTACTTTCCAAAACAGCCTATTTTGGAAATATCAAACAGAGTCGTCTTAAGGAACAGTCAGGTGTGAAATCATTAACATGAATTTCAAATCGGGTTTCACTAGCGGTTACAAAGCAAACTTCTAAACCTACAAAGACAACACAATTATTCTGCCTTGCATTTCTCCCAGTTACTAGAAAGGACAGAATTACATCTGGACTACTCCCTTACTTTGTTTGCTTCTATTCGCCTGGATAAAAATCCAAATATTTTTCCCCCCTCCTCTTTCAAAAGTATGTACCTTATTGTAGTAGCCATAAGTAATGGCATTGGGGTCAACACCAGCTTTCTGCATTTCGAAGAGCACTCTCACTGCTAGCACAGGCTGCCCGTACTGTCCACACAGCTGCATGAGCACTCGGTAGCACACCTGAGAAGACACCCAAGTTAGTGTCGCGCTTCTGCAGCCAAGCACGTGTTCCGCTCAACAAAACCCGCGGGCCGGTTCTGGCATTTTGAGGTTGCCTTATTTTACCTCATCAGGCGGATCTATTTTTTTGGTGTGCATTTTCTGTAGCACGTCGTACGCAGTTCTCAGAGCCCTGACTTTTGAGTGGCACACTTTCACGTACGCAGGAAGGCAAATAAACCAAAGACCATAGCAGTGACGTAACAAACATCTGGACCACATCTGTGGTATGGATGAGTACTTCTTAGCAATTTTATGTGCAGATTTAATTTCCTGTAAAGAATTATAAAGATTATTTGTGTGTTTTTTTACATACACATCACATAATCTACATGTTAAAAACCGAACACGTATCATTAGACCTACTGCAACGTTAATATGAATAACGTACTCTGTATGAAGAGGGAAAGAAAATGAAAGCAGAGGGAGTGATACCAAAACCAGTTGCTGGGCAATATCACCCTGCTACATTTAAAGAAACGCAAGTTTTTATGCCTATTGCTTTTGGTCTGCCTTTTTTGTAAGAAACCTTTGAAAGTCAGAGCCCCTCTTAAAGGCCTGGGCAGTGAAAAGCAATCACGAAATGGATGTGGAAGCCCAACAGCTCGTGTTCACAGCATCTCGCACTAAAAGAACATCTGCAAGTACCTGTTTAGTTCTTCTGAACATTGGTGATGGGCTATTGGGACTGCTGGCTTTGGAGGACAGTTTGTGATTTGGTGCTGTGAGAAATCCTTCGGGTCGCTCAAACAAATCTAGTTTTAATACTGGAAATCCATTATAGCTGTAAAAGAAATGCGTCACTGAACTCCTGTAAGGCAGTTCCAAAGTCAATGCGTCACACAATAGCAAATGAAATCAATTACACGGTTGCACCAGAAGCTACACAGGAAACAGAAAACACAAAAGCAAACCTTTAAAAATGCCACCGACAAAATGATTTACTAACCCATTCGCAGGATTTCATAAGCCTGCATGGTCACTTAACCTGTTATTTCAGTGTAAGCAACATGAATTGATAAATATGTCTGCTTCATGGCATTTTCTTTAATTAATGTGTCAAATACATTAGTATTGATTCCAGTTAATAAAAAAAAATAATGTATCTGTGTGGCTTAGTCCCTAGTGAGCACCACATGACAGAGGTTTATAAAAATCAATATCAACAATATCAAACTATCTAGAAGATGAAATTAGATTTCAAAATGTTTCTCAGAATTAATGAAGAAACCAATAGACGTTCTCATAAATTAGTAACACCAATTTTCACTGATTCTTTGAAACGTACTCTCTCTTTCCAAAGAGTATCTGCAGCTTGTATTGCTATCAGTAGTAGCAGCAGGCCGACAGACTGCGTCCGTTAATTTCAATTTTAACCTTAAACAGTGCCCACAATGTAATGTGAACGCACAGCCAGCTTTATTATCGCTTCTGCGTGTACACACACGCATGAAACCATTAAAAATTCCAAAGAGCTGGCATGCTAGGCGTTTTACATACATATTTTTACTTGAGCAACATACAGGGAGAGGAAAACCTGTACTTCATGGCTATCACAAGAACCCAGAAACAAAACTCTCCAAGGGTAGCTGTTCGGTCAACATCCTCCCGCGTCCTTAGGTTACCTGTATTGCAGAGGGTGCTCTTCACCATTTGGCAGATGAGGGATCTCAGGGGGCGTTATGAAAACCGTGTGCTCACTCTTGTACGACTCATCCAGCTCTATAAGTCGCGTTTCCCCCGTTTTGTCCGTATCTACCTGGAGAGGTTATGGTAAACGAAGAGGAGGTTACTGGTGTTACTGTATGTTCTGCTGTTAAAGCAATACGGTCAAGCCTTGCAAAGTTAAAACGAAAATTGTAGAATGTTGCATTGTTTTTGTAAACTTGACTTCAACACAATAATCTGTGTTTAACAATATAATCTGAAATTACTCTTTTCAGTTGTACAAAGAGATTCATCTTTTTGAATACAACCATATCTGGAATTATGTTTCCAACTGCAGCAATAACCTGAAATTCGCTTCTAAATAGGAAAGTAAGAGCTGTCTTTTCCCCCTCTGTTTTAACTACTGAAAACAATAACAAACTTTAACCAGTTGTCTGATTGCATACGAGATCCAACAACACTATCTAGGAATTTCAGTCATTTATGTAGGCATTAAGGCCATGCTAATTTGCAGAGACTGCAGAAATACACGTGCATTCAAAGAGACAGCAGAAGAAAAACAGGTGACCTTACTAAAATTAAAGGCAGGGGATAAGAATAACTTTGTCTTTCAAAAAAACCAGTAATCCAAAAGGTGAAGGGTAGTTTCATGGTTTTCTTTCTCTTTCTGATAACTCGACAGCTGTGTGCATGAAAATTCAGCATATACATAGCTAGTCTAGAAACTCAGTTCATGGGTAACAAGAGCAACTCGTAATCATACTATAATTAAACAGAAATTACAGCTGCACCTGTCTTGCTTTGTTTTCAGTTCTGTTATTGGCAATTTGACCGTAAATCTTTGCTTTGCTAGCCTGGCTGTTGCAGAGAGGAGAATTTAAATGGTCTAAGTGGCAACTAAACTACAGCCTAACGGTACATCATTTCGAAGAAACAAATCGGAAGCTGTGGAACCTTAAGCCTCGTTCTTCATGCTTCAAGAGAACTGATGCACAAACAGAAGCATAGCCCACAGTTCTCTCCCTCCAGTGAGGTGGAAAAATATCAAGTAGTTTCAGTAAAACTCTTGAATATTTAAAATTTGATAAACATACAAAGAGGTGTTCTTAATTACACATTTTACTGCATGAGACAGATGGAAAAAAGCAGCAAATCAAACTAGCCAAGTAGCAAGAACATATGGCTCCTGTAAAGTAGAAGTAAATGAAATCTTACTTGGCCATTTAAATACATTTCAGGATGTAAAAACCCCACAGTTAAAAGTTTCAGCAGTGAAATATAATAAAGCCAGTAGCTTAAACGTGTACTGAACTGAGATAATTTTTGAATTCCTGGAAAAATGAAAGCTTGTGAGACGATTACACCGTATCTTTCAGTAGACAAAACGGGTAATCGATTACGATCTCTGCTGCTGCTGTCTAGGAGAAAATAACATGAAGAAAAGATGACTCTTCAGTTTAAACCATTCTTATGATTATTTAAGAGAGGGCTTTGATTATATTATCTAGATAATTAATTTCACAGTACATAAAATCTGTCGCAATTCAGTGGCTTATAACTACTGGTAAGAAGTTACCATATCAGCTTTCAAGTCATAACATCACTCTTTCACGCACAGCCTTTGAGGTACTGACTCACCTAGCGAAAGGCATTAATATGTTCATAAATATTCTCTTTACTGAAATAATTCAAATTTGATATCTGGTCAAAGAGCATATTTGCTGAAGCTCTAGCTCACACAGCAGTCCTTGGTATGCTTCAATATTTTGACTTCGCATGTGACTGTTAAGCATAGTACCAGAAATAAGAGAATTCAAGAAAGACAAGCAGGAAAAAGATGGGGCAAATATATTATTGTTCAGAGAAATTCTACCTGGAAACCCACTCCCTCACATCAAGGAAAACTCAGTTTCACACGCAATTCTAAAGCCATGGCAAATCGTAAGCGCACAGTAATTCTAGTGCCTAAGTTTCCTCACACCTACCACTGGCATAGAAGCATTTTTCCCATTATTAAAATGGAATGAAATCCTCACTGATTGAAACAGAAGCTGGAGAAGTACAAGCATTTTCTGTAAAATTTATTCTCCCGATGCTCTCACGAGCACTTTTTTTATAGCGGAAAAAGCTGCCCGTGGCATCAACTAACAAAACAACTGGCAGCAGAAAGGATGAGTCTCTGCTTCAGCTGTACGAGTGGCTACTTCACCTTTTGGAACAGGTGAAAGCTCCAGCAGCTCCACAGATCACGTGCAGCCTCACAGTGGCATCACCAACCTACACGTTACTTTTAGGGGAGAACTATCTGAATTTGCAAGGCAAGAAAACTTTAGCTGGGGCATCATCTTCAGTGCCCTCATAAACCATTCTATAAAATAAAATAGATAGAATTTGACACTTCCATAGTCACTGCATTCTGAATAATCCTATTTAACATTAGTCAGAGAATTAACCTTCAACAAGATGAAAACTAAGTACTGATCGACGGCATTTTGTCACTGGGTTACGTAAATTTGTTCTCACAATATCATGTTTACACTTTCAAGATTATGAAGCTAAAACAAAACTCAGGAAAAAAGGAAAATAGAAGCCTCCGGTGACGAGAAGAAATGAAGAAAAAGCAGAAATAAAATTTGCCCATTTTGCTTGTACTGTATCAGATAATGTGAGCACCAGCAGAAGTTTAAAAACTATACGCGTATGAAGACACGCTTACTTTATCTACGCAGTCATCAAAAAATGCAAGGCTTGCATCCTTATCACTGACAAAAGAACACTCTTCGATGAAGCGAATAAACATCTGAGTTTTGGTCATCAATGTGTAGAACTTCTGATGTGAACGGTCTCGACTTTTGAGGAAGCCTATAAAGCAAAATCAGAAGCATGTAAGAATGCCCAAAACAAAAAAGCCCTCACCAAAAGTCAGCACACATTCACTTTGCTGCTACTACATAATTATTTCTGCACTTAGATTTTTCTACTGTCATTCAGAACACCAGCACTGCAAACAGCTTGATTCTTTAAGCAAGAAAGAACCTAAAATAATAAAGGGATACACATAAAACAAGTCTATGACCCTTCACCTTGTAGTTCAAAGAGAGAACTTGCATCTGTGGCTGTTTCAGAGGGTGCCTCCGTTATTGGCCTGAGATAAGACCTGTAACCTTTTAGTATTGAGGCCATGAAACACAGGAACGCTTCCTGGATCTCCAAATCTAACAGATGTAACTTCTTCCCAGAATTGAAATCGTAGTCATTCATTGCTAATTCCATTAACGCATCTTCTCTTGGTCTCTGTTGCACTGTGAACAAAACCAACATTACAACGTTTCACCCAATTTTTTTTCTTCCAATATTGGTTAAAAAAAAAAAAATCTCTTTATCCTACTAGATTCACTGACTACTGAGCTCCATTAATTTTGGAATAGATTAAAATATATGCAATTAAATTCAATCATGACATGCCACATCGGATTCAGCTTGACCTTAGACAACTCACGTATCTCGGGGTAATACCAAAAGCAGGATACATTTACCTTATTACAGCACATTAGTTACTACAGCAACAGAGAGAACCAGTATGGACAGAGCTTAAAAAAAAAAACCCTCCAAAAAAGCCGTTTATAGACACATGTGAAAATTTATACAAGAGCACATTTTAGGGACAAACACATAGATAGGATGTACGCACTACTTTTTTTTTTTATAGTGCCGTTCATTTCAAGATGTTCCCAAAAAAGCAGATTATACTTATTAAATGTGTACGTACACAGAAAACCACCACTCAGATGCAAAGTGAAACGATCGAAACACAACACAATGCAAAATGCTGATACAGAGAGAAAGCAGTAATTGTGCTCTACATTTAAAAACCCAATGTTTGTAAAACACTTGTTACTTCCATCTTAAAATTTTCAGTGGAGTACTATCGGCTTGAATGTCAAAGTTATGTCAGTTGTCAAGACATCAGCAGGCTTGAGCAGGTGTTGAAGACAGAATAAAGGTCTGTTAGGTCCCGGCCTGCTCTTTGCTTTATTATTCTCCAGAGAGCTCTGCCTTTTTTTTTTTTTTTTTTTTCCACATGAGGATAACATCAGCACAAAGGGATATTGACTGACCACCACCTTACAGATATGGAAATCTCCTCCACTCCAAAAGGCCCTACATGGGTTCTAATCTCCAGACTTAAAGCACAGATTTTTTTTTTTTGTTCTGTTCTGTACAAAACCATCATGTTTAGTGTGACAGGTGACTTGAGAACTTATTAAATTAGCTGTATTTATTTGCTCACGTGGCACACGACACTCAATGTAAATCTTACTAAGTACTTTCCCACTCACATTCCGCCAGTTGCTGATATAAATTACTTAAAGTGTTCATCAGGTTTTTACAAGGTTTCTTTGGTAAGATCTTCCACGCAATAGCTTTCTTATCTCCAGTTCTGGGAAAAAAAAAAAAGAAAAAAAAGATGAGAATACACATGTGTCTATATAGGACTGTATTCAGAGAATTTTTCTCTCCCACCAGAGAAATGGGAAAACATACACAGTTTGCTCCATTGAAACGGGGCTGAGGAGGACTGAAACCCAACCAAAACCCAACCAAACCTTGCTCCAAAAAAACACGGAGATTTGATCACAGCCCTCCAACCAATGCCCTGGATTTCCGGCTGATCATGCAGCTCCTCTTTGACGCTGAAATCAATCCATTCGGCACTCATGAAAGATTTATAGTATTAAGCACCTGCCACTGCACAAGCAACCACTGCGCACGCTACGTTTTGAGTTGTAATTACTTCAACCGGGATGGAGATAATGACTAGAGTGCTCGTAGTAACCTGAAATCAATCCGATACGATAATCGCTTTGTTCAGTGCGTATAGGTTTGGACTTGGTTGTATCATTATCCTGATGAAAAAAACCCATCAGCATGTTCTTTGCCAACAGGGGGCACCAATAAGCCTCCAGACCCCATCGGTCACAAAGCTGCAAAAATTAAGCACTTGTTTGACACTTTTTTCCCATACAATGAGACCGAATCAATCTGTTCTAAGAAAATGTAAAGAAAATCAGCTAAAAATAGAATGAAAACAGAAATAAGCGGAAAAAAATGGTTTTCCATTAGTGAATATGTAGCTAATTAGACAGCAGAAACGCACAAACATGTTCCTCTTAACCAAAAATGTAACAAAACCCAAACCAAAGCTATCACAGCCTAGCCTGAAGTAGTTTCTAAAATCTTCAGAGCAGAATTGCCATACAAACTTGGGATGAGCATAAAATCTTTAAAAAAACTGTGTTTACAAATACTTAATATATGCAATATTCTCTAAACATTCTTCTGAAGCAAAAATAAATCCCAAAATGAGAGAATTTAACAAAACCATTTTTTATTAGGCATAGTAATGCTGAAAGACTGATACCACCAGTAGGACGATGCAAAAGACCACTGACCAAGGACTTTAAGAAGTTACACACTGAGTATATTCAAATCATACTGAAATACAAGTCTAAATAATTTTCTGTAGTTTAGAATCTTGAATTAAAAGCCTTACCCTCTTCTGTGCATTTTTCGTATCACATCATCACAAGGAGATAAATAATTCTTTGTTTGGAATATCGTATCAAGGTGGACTATTTCCCAATGATTTTAACAGTCACTGCTGTCCCTTACTAGTATTTTAGATACTAGAAAATTAGTTTTAGAGAAAAACGTAGTACTCTACACGGTTCTGAAGGAGGAATATCATAATATTGTTATTAATCATGATTCTATGGCTTAATAAAGATTCTCTCGACCATGAAAGTTCAAGTCTCTAGTTCCCAACATGAAGCTCCTATACTGCATGTGCAATAGGATTTCATTGCTATAATTTTTATGCAGATACCCCTACGAAGATACCAGAGTTTCTTCAACACTAGGAAAGTTGATCATGAGAAACAAAAATTACTGTTCTCCTCCAGGGACAATGAAATGAGACGCAAGAAACGTGCAACATGTGCAGTAAGGTTTTAACGTAATAGAACAAAAGGCAATAATGTTCCATGAGGATTGTACCTCCACTCTACCATGATGAACAAGAAATACCATTTCTAGCAGGCTCAGTTCAAGAAGGATGCTGGATTAGAAAGTTCACAGGTTTAAAACAAACAAAACCAAAGCCCTCAAAGCTTTGCCAAAAGTCCAGCTCTTGCCTTTGAAAACAGGAAGCCAAACCCATTAACACAGAAGGAAAATGGTTAATAAATACTTACTGAGAAATTGTATTGGTATCTAGGTCAACACAGCTAACGTCTGGTGGAGGGTCATAGAGATCAAAGTATCTTGAATCAATTCCCACGATGAACGGGCACGGTGCACTTAACACATCTGCCAGCGCCAAGGGACAGAGAGGAATATACGGGCAAGGCCAGTGGAAGGGAAATATCATCTTTGAAAACACGCAGAGACAAAAACCAGAAGTTAAACGCGCATAATTAAAACATCTATGCGAGTAAAAACCACAGTTCGTTAACTGCCACTTCAAAATTGCTCAACATGGCAGATGATTATTACTGGAAATCTAGATGCAGGTTGATTAGAAAATGCACTAGCTCCTCTAAAAATTCAGTGTAATTTGTAGGGA